>NC_056747.1:244303355-244383355 GCF_019279795.1 Protopterus annectens | reverse complement strand
ACTTCCTAAAGCTTCAGTTTGTTCATACACATTCATATGGCCAGTAATCTGTTATCATCTTATGCAACCTCAGGAACACCTCAAACTCATGATTAATTCAGATTCCATCTAGTATGTGATGTATCTTAATTCTCCATCTTAATTGAGGATGCATGCTCTGCAAAACATGTTTACTGTGTACCTTCTGTAATCTAAATTCATGGTATTATTATTTATAAATAAGGTTAGATCCAAAAATTAATTAGATTTCATTAACCTCATAAGAAAAAGAAAGATTATGTTCATTAGCATTCAATGATTCAAAAATTCACAAAATTCAAATATGTCCCTTTGAATAAAAATCAGGTCATCAATAAAGCTTGTATAGGATACCTTGTGTTGAAAATTGTGGGATAAATGAACTTTTTCAAAGGAGTCCATATATATCACAGCATAATTGGCATACGCTCCATAGCTTTCCTTTATTTGTAAAAATATTCATCATTGAATACAAAATAATTATGGGTCAAACAAAATTCTAAAGAGAAATCAAAAAATTAGTCCTAGGACTTCACCTAACTATTTAGTAGCATTAAGCCCCATCTAATATTAATGTTTGTATATAGTGATTTGACATCAATAGTCACCCAATAACAGTCACTGTCCCATACCTTATGTACTTCATTTATTAACTTGTATTACTGATGTGACCTACCTATTGATGTAAACTTAATTGAGAATCCAGAAAACATTAACATTTTCCAAAGCCTCCCTGACATATAGGCCTCCAGGAGGCCAAGGTCCTTTGAATCTTAGGTAAACATATATACAGGTGGACATCTTTATGTACATTTCTTGACATCAACTTGAAAATCCTAATCTTCTCCCCTTTCCAGAAGTTTAAAATTCTCTTATAAGATTTTAATGGGTCCCTCTAAGTTTAGTTTCTACTTTAATACAATCATTTAACATACTTCACTGAATTATTATTATTACCATTTTGTGTATGCTATAAAGTAATGTGTAGGTACCCATATAGTGCGGGGTTTATTTGTTTTTTTACGCTTTTCCTGCTTTTGTTCGCTGAAAGTGCATTTTTGATATAATGCACTTTTGCGGGAAGATGTATCAGAAATGCAGTTCGATGAACCCGTATTTTTTGATAATACAACATAGACCATATATATATATATATATATATATATATATATATATATATATACACATACATGCACACACACACACACACATACATATATATATATATATATATATATATATATATATATATACTTATACACACACACACACACACACACATATATATATACCATATATATATACACACACACACACACACACACACACACACACACACACACACAAATAAGCCTTAACTGTGTTATCTCTAAAATATCCTTTCTAATCATGCAATTCACGCGCCTATTGGAAGGATCCAACTTATCCCATTTGACCCTTGCCCTCTTCCCCACCCAGATAAATTACTTCAACTCTTTATTAATTGTGTCCTACCTTCTACTCTGGTTGATACAAATATGCCTGTGTATATAAAATTATAGGGACTATATCATTTTACTGGCATCTTGCTATATATCCATAACAAGAACTTCCAGTTTCTCAGCTTTTTATCATCTTTTTTTTCTAATTATCTTGCCACATATCCTTAGTTACCATAAGAGAATCATTTTAACCCATGCTCCACAAGCCTTGGTTTTATTTGAACCACATAAATCTGGAATTACTTAATCAATTCATGTTTATTGCTGCATAGTTTAGGCTTCTCTGCTTCTTTGTTTTGTTTTTCATTAATTTTATATCCTGAAAGAGACATTCAACTCTCAAAATGTTCAAGAATACTGAGATGTCCTTTTCTGGTTTATCTGTAGATACAAAATAATACCTTATACAAATAAAACCAACTTTTCTTGATTACCCTTGCAATTATATCCTTAAATTTCTGAGTCCTTTATTTTTCTTTGCCAGTTGCACTAAATATAATTCTGCAAATAATACAAAGTCAAAGGAGGCACCTATACCTGGTTCTTCTGTTTCCAGACACAACTTGTCAGAGAAACCCTCTGACTTTAATTTTTGCCTCAAGCCTTCATATATCCTGCTAATTAACCTTATTATTATTGAATCAAGGAATGCAAATGCTTATATTGCCTTCTCGCTAAAATCACAGCTTACTTTGTCAAATGCTTTCTCTGCATCAAGGTCCACCAACAACAGAGGTGTTTTTACATTATGTTTTCCTCTGAATCATCATTGTTCTATTAATGTTGTCAAATGTTTGCTACATTGATCCATATCTATAAATTTTGACAACATCTTTGCGTTCTTTTTACCGATGATAAACATAAACATTATATAATTATGGTTTTACAATTAAAACAGGCTTATATGGAAGCTGCATCAGTAGGTCTTTAATTATTACAGCCACACAGCTTTCTTCCAGGATATTGGGTGCTTCCCATCCTTTTAAAATACTGATAAACAAAACCTTTAGATCTTTATCCACATGCTTTTCTCTTAGCTTCAAACTTCACAGAAATACTGGAAACTTTCCACCACAGATTATTTTACATCATCATTTTATCTTATCTGCTCTATCTTAACTTCTGTTAATTGTTAAGACCTCCTCTGTTTGTAACCTTAGCATACTTTAGCCTTCCATAAATGTCTTCCAGCTGTACTCTTTCTTGATTTCCACATTTCTCTGCTTTATACAAATTTCATAAAATTTCCGAAATATCTCTAAGAGCCTCTACAGTATGGAGTACCAGATTATTTTTTTTTTTTTTAGACTCCCTAAATTAAAATAAATAAAATAAAAGCCAAACAACTTCCTTCTTATATTCAAGATTCTTTCGATTTGTTAAATAAAATAAAAAGAATGTTATGGAAGGACAATATGTATTGGGTAGCGTTAGATGTAAAAATCTTTACACTAATATTAAAGCGTGTTTGGATTAGATGCATTATTATATCAGATGGAGTATCTCTTTTACCCATTATATTCTAGATTTAGTTAAGTTTTGTTTTAGAGGCAAATTATTTTTATTTTGAAAATCAGGTTTTTCCAGATAATTATGGGTCAAACAAAATTCTAAAAGAGAAATCAAAAAATTAGTCCTAGGACCTTCACCTAACATATTTAGAATAGCATTAAGTCCCCATCTAATATTAATGTTTGTATATAGTGATTTGACATCAATAGTCACCCAATAACAGTCACTGTCCCACGTGACCTTATGTACTTCATTTATTAACTCTTGGGTATTACTGATGTGAGCACTAACCCTATTGATGTAAACTTTTAATTGAGAATCCAAGAAAACATTAACATTTTCCAAAAAAGGACCCAATCCCTGACACTATAGGCCTACCAGGAGGCTCGCGAAGGTCCTTGTGAATCTTAGGTAAAGCATATAATACAGGTGGGACAGGGTCCTTTATGTACATTTTCTTGACATCAACATTAGAAAAAAATCCTAATCGTTCTCCCCTTTCCAGAAGGTTTAAAAGTTCTTCATTATAAGATTTTAATGGGTCCCTGCTAAGTTTAGTATATTCTTCACTATTGCAAAGCAACTTGTTAACCATAACACAATAATCAGATCTATTTTGAATAACCCAATTACCCCCCTTATCAGCACATTTGAATATGTAGTTATTCTTTGATTTCTTAAGATCTTGTAAGGCCTGCCACTCTTCTTTATTAAGATTAAATTGTTTTTTCTCTTTACAAAACTGCTTAAACATTAACTCTGTTTCCTTTAGAAGCACTTTCTGAAACAATCAATGGCTGGCACTGATATGGTAGGAGTAAACTTGTTTTTAACATTTCTAAATTTTGGCATATTTAATCTACCATATCCTGTAAAAAAACTGATATTGGAGGCAATATCGGCATTACATTCAGTAGAACAAACATCTCTTTCTCCAAGAAGATAATCATATTCACCATGTTCATCATTTTCATCATACTCATAATTGTATATGGACATATTTAGTAAACTGTCATCAAAATCAGTGACATTAGAAACTTCATCTTCAGTTTCATTTTCAATACAATTTGAAACATTTGCATTAACACCCGCATTAGTAAATTTCTTAAAATAAACTCTTAACAACAACTTGCGAATGAATACTTTCACTTCTAAGTAAATATCAGCAAATGAGGGAAAAAACGTAGGAACAAATTTGCTCCCCTTATTCAGAACATTCCTCATGCTATCACTTAAATGCAAGTCAGATAAATTGACACATTCTAGAGAAACAACATTGCGACAAGTCCTATCAGATGTAATAGTACTCAAACCTTCATTTTCATTTTCATTTATAACGGTTGCGACCCTTTCTGCCATTTTTGCCGTTCCGCCCCTTGTTATAGGTGTCATTTTGAAAATTTACATCCTCCGTGGAACTAAGATTAGAATCTTCGTTTGAGATCTCTACAGTGTCCCTATTAACAGCTCGGTTAGGTGCAGCAGTTCTGGCAAAAGAAACATTTTTCACGGTATTTTCCTTTTCTGTTGATGAAAACGAAGAAGCCGATGCTGAATAGTTCCGGCGCTTTGAGCTGTGTGTCCAGCTCCGCCCCCTGGATTGACTGCGTGCAGGTTCACGCTGCCAATTGAAAACAATACCTGTTTCATAGTCTTTAAGGTCCCGAACTAACTTGTTGCGCTTTCTCTGCACAACATCTGCCTCTAGCTTGTTCATTTTTTCACTTATATTGGCCATCTGTGCTCTATAATTGACCTCTGCTACAAGTTCATTCTGTAACGTGGAAATTTCATTTTTCAGCTTTTCATGACACTTTAGATTTCTTTTGATAAGTATACGAAGCCAGCCTGTAGTACACAAAAGGGAAGTCTGTTTCCATTCTTCCAAAAGATCACCTTCATCATCAGAAAAAGGTGCAGCAGGCAATTTATCAATACGTAAACCCCTAGGTGTAATATTGAGGCTTACGTATTTTTCTAATAGTCTAGTGTCAAAGTATAGAGCAACTTCCTTAGCCATAAGTTTGTTCAGCTGGGCAAAACGACCATCCGCATCCGCATTCCTCCCTAGGTTCCATGGATCATTACTGATGAATCTTTTATCACGCTCCGTTAACATTTCTTGAAATAACATAGTATTATATGCATTATGTGTTGCGCTCCGTTCGGAGCCTTCAGTACCTGACATCACTCACAATTAATTCACAATGTCCAAATGAATTCGCAATATCCGATAATTCAATATATAATTACTTTCCTTCAAAGGAATTTTTCAGAGAACACACTGCAAAAAGTACGGCTTGCTGCGAAGTACTGTTTCTTACTATATCATTTTTACTGTTTGCATCTTGCTATCTATATCCATAACAAGAACCAGTTTCTCAGCTTTTGTATCATCTTTTTTTCTAGTGTCTTGCCACATATCCTTAGTTACCATAAGAGAATCATTTTAATCCATACTCCTAAATACTTCGTTTTATTGTTCCCCTATAAATCTGGGAATTACTTAATCAATTCATGTTTGTGCACATAGTTTAGAGCTATATAGCCTTTGTTTTATTTTCATTAATTTTATATCCTGAAAAGACATTAAACTCTCTCAAAATGTTCAAGAATACTGAGATGTCCTTTTCTGGTTTTATCTGGTACAAAATAATACCTTATACAAATAAAGCCAACTTTTCTTGATTACCATACCAATTATATCCTTAAATTTCTGAGTCCTTTATTTTCTTTGCCAGTTGCACTAAATATAATGCAAATAATAAAGTCAAAGGAGGGCACCCCTGCCTGGTTCTTCTGTTCAGACACAACTTGTCAGAGAGAAACCCTCTGACTTTAATTTTTGCCTCCAAGCCTTCATATATCCTGCTAATTAACCTTATTATTGAATCAGGGAATGCAAATGCTTATATTGCCCTTCTCATAAAATCACAGCTTACTTTGTCAAATGCTTTCTCTGCATCAAGGTCCACCAACAACAGAGGTGTTTTTTTACATTATGTTTTCCTCTGAATCATCATTGTTCTATTAATGTTGTCAAATGTTTGCTACATTGATCCATATCTATAAATTTTGACAACATCTTTGCCGTTCTTTTACCGATGATAAACATAAACACTGTATAATTATGGTTTACAATTGAAACAGGCTTATATGAAGCTGCATCTGATGGGTCTTTAGGTATTACAGCCACCACAGCTTTCTTCCAGGATATTGGTGCTTCCCCTCCTTTTAAAATACTGATAAAAAAAACCTTCCAGATCTTTATCACATGCTTCCCTCTTAGCTTCCAAACTTCCACAGAAATACTGGAAACTTTCCTACAGATTGATTTTACATCATCATTTTTATCTTATCTGCTCCTATCTTAACTGTTAATTGTTGAACCTCCTCTGTTTGTAACCTTGGCATACTTAAGCCTTCCATAAATATTTCCAGCTGTGCTCTTTCTTGATTTCCACATTTCTCTGCTTTATACAAATTTCATAAAATTTCCGAAATATCTCTGAAACCTCTACAGTATAGTACAGATTATTTTTTTTTTAGACTCCCTAAATTAAAATAAATAAAATAAAGCCAAACAACTTCCTTCTTATATTCAAGATTCTTTCGATTTGTTAAATAAAATAAAGAATATTATATGGAAGGACAATATGTATTGGGTAACGTTAGATGTAAAAAGTCTTTACACTAATATTAAACGTGTTTGGATTAGATGCATTATTATATCAGATGGGTAATACTCCTTTTACCCATTATATTCTAGATTTAGTTAAGTTTTGTTTAGAGAATAATTATTTTTATTTTGAAAATCAAGTTTTTCATCTGATTCAAGGTACGGTAATAGGTGCTCCATTTGCACCCATGTATGCCAATATTTTTATGGGTTTAGTTGAAAAGGAATGTATTTATAGTAAATTTTTCTTTAAGAATTATGTTAAATTTTATTTCAGATACATAGATGATTTAATATTTTTATGCAAAGGTGGTTTTCATCTAGTATCTAATTTTGTGCAAGAAATTCAAGTGAACAGATTTAATATATCATTTGATGGTGTACAATATGGGCAACAAGTCTCATTTTTGGATATTAACTTATGTGGTACAAAAGGTAAAAAGATTATCACGAGTATTCATAGAAAATTTGAATCAGTTAATGAATTTTTAATGGGCACTAGTTGTCACCCTAGGCATACTGTTGATTCATTGCCCTATGGAGAATTTTTAAGAATATCTAGATTGTGCAATGAAGAAAATAATTTTATGAAAGAAATTGAACAGACTAGGAATATGTTTATTAAGAGGAAATATGATGTTAGATTAGTTGATAGAGATATTAAAAAAGTATTTGATATTAGATATAATAATAATAGAAAAATTAAATTATTTAGGAATAATAATATTAATACAGTGACTAATAGCACAGATCTAGAGAATTTTTTTATAGTTTCTACATATAGTGTTCTTAGTGATAACATTAGACAGGGTATTTTATATTTTTGGGAATTTTTGAGGAATTTTGTTGAACTGACAGGTTTAATTAATAGGAAATTATTTTTTTCTTATAAAAGGGGAAGGAATATTAAAGATATATTAGTTTATACAAAATTCATTAGACCTGAGGTCAGACTTCCGTTACAAATTCATGTTAAAGGTATGAAGCCTTGTGGGAAATGTAGTGTATGTTCTTACACAGTGAATTATTTTTCTTGTATTAGTTTTATACCCAATGGTGTTTATAATTGCAGAACAGAGGGGGTTATTTATGCTATAAAATGTGGATGTAATAAATTTTATATTGGACAAACAAAAAGAATGTTTAAAGTGAGGTTGTTGGAACACTTAAGGGATATTCGAATAAATAAAGATGAAAATCCTGTGGCCCAATATTTTAAGGAATGTTGCAATGTTGTGGGCTTAAAAGTGACTATTTTGGAACATATTTTAACAGATGACTTTGATAAAGAAAAAGTTAAAATTATGCTTTTAAAAAAAGAGGCTATTGTTATTTTGAAATACAATACTTTGATACCTAAAGGTTTGAATGTGGAATTTTGTTGGAAAAGTATTCTTTAAACTGTATTATGCGACTTTAAATTTTAATTAGTTTAATTAATTGATTGTTCATTAATTGGTAGCTGATTATGTATATATACTGTGCAAAATGTATTAGTTGTTACTCCTTGAAGGCTAATTGTGGCCGAAGCGCTAGAGAAATAAACTGTCTGACTGCTTGGATTCCTGTTTTTCGTTTTGTGGTGAAGTAATTTGGTACTTTGGTGCTATTTTTTGTGTTGTATTTCTTGATTTCCACATTTCTCTGCTTTATACAAATTTCATAAAATTTCTGAAATATCTCTGAAACCTCTACAGTATCTCTGGTTATTTTTTTTTTAGACTCCCTATATTTGGCAACAACCTTTTCTACTTTTTGTTGCCTAAATTCTAAAAGTTTGTGTGCTCTGGAATTATTAGCAAAAAATAATTGCTTAACGGCAATCTTTCTAAATTCATGCATACTGTCCAGATACTCCCTTATTTTCTGTTCTTGTTCTGTGAGATTCCCCTTATTCTGCAGTACTTTAACCTTTGAGATCTTCTCTAAATAATTCATGTTACTTCTTAACCATATCTCTTTTTCTTTTATTCCTATCCTATTTTTAAGCTCCATTTTCATTTATCCCACTTACTAGTTAGACATGGGTTGATTCTGATCAATGGAATTTGGCTAGGCTTAAAATAGCCCACAAAGGCAGCTAGCCTAGTACTTAACTATGAAACTATGAACTTATGAACAATTTCTACTAGCCATTCCTTAAATTCCTCTCTTTTTTAACATGTAAGTGGGAAGGCACTGGTGTCATATTTTTACTTCACTTTTATCTTAACTGTTACTGGTATATTATCTGAAATAGTTATTGGATGTGTGTAGAAGCTTTCAATTAAATGCTCATGTTCCTGTGAAATACAATTTATGTCTAGTCTAGCCCAGTCATTGCACCTTGGGAATAATATGTAAATTCTCCCAAATTCCTACTACTAAATTCATGTCTTCCATATCAAATATTTTAATAAATGTCTTCAGAAATCTACTCTCTTTTGTTATATTTCCCTTCTAGGTCCCCCAGATACACATTCACTGTTGCAAGTCAAGTTCCAGTCCCCACCTATAAGTAATAGTCCTTGCTGAAATCTGATTATTTCTCCAAAAAAATTTCTTAAGCTTCATAATAGCATTTTTAGGTGGAATATAAATACATGCCAGTGTAATTCTCCTCCCTTGCCAGTAACCCTTACTGCCACAGATTAAAAGTTATGTACTCACCATAATTAGGCATCTGTGTTGTCCATTTACATTCTTCCTCAACATATGGTTTTGGATCTTTGGATCTGACTTGACCACATATACCAAATTTTTGGTCAAGAAATTTAATTGATGATATTTGTGCTGCAGCTACACAGTCCAAGACTCATACCTTTGTTTCTCATTACAAATTGGATATCATTTTCAGAAACAGAGCTGCCTTTGGTTCGGCATACTCCAGAATATCCTTCCATGTGGGCTACCCAAGGTCATCATAGGTGGAGACTCTGCCCTATATGTTCAGAAAGATTGAAAAGGGCAACATCAGATATAAAAATTATGTACTCACCATAACTAGGCATCTGTGGTGTCTATTTTTATTTTTCTTCAACTCCCCCTGCATCCACCCCCCCATCCTTTTTCTTCTGGAAACACCTATTGGACTGTGTTTGAAACCTACAATTCCAGGTTTGAGCCTTGTCTTTTCTATCTGTCTGTACCTGTTTCTATTTAACTATGGGGAAACAGGGCAGCAAACTCGATCTGAGGCAATGGGGATGGAGTACGGCATTATGGGTAGAAAGAGGAGCTTGAGAGCTGGATCCGAAATCTGGTATATGCAGCCGAGTCAGAGCCAATGATTGGATCAGAATGCATACATTGAGGAAGAATAAAAAGGACAACATCAGATTCTACCATTATTATCTTTTTTCTACTTCTATCACTGTTGTAGCTCCTCTAGCAATTAGTATAAGTACTCCCTGTTTCCTTTGTCCCTGATATTCTGTTGAATATCCATCCTAAAATCCCTTCTTTATCAAATTCACATGCTCACTCCTTTCCAAACTTGTCTCCTGTATCATTGCTATTTACACCCCACATTCCTTAATATAATGCAATACTCATACCTTTTTGTCTGTACCTGCAAGGCGATTCACATTACACAATAATATGGATAGTGTAGCTATTATGGTAAGAACTTTTTTTTATCATAATGGCTACACTATCCGTATTCTTATTAAGAAGTTATTATTCCCATCTATTATGTATGATAGCTTTTTAACTATTTCCATTTTCTGTGTTGTATGCACCCAGTAATGTTTGGCAGGTTGATCTTTTATACAGTTAGTTTCTTGTCATCTTGATTTGAACCTATGTCACATTTTACAATATTTTTGTTTTATTAAAAACCCTCAACCCCCCCCCCAAGCGAGAATACTCCCAGAGCCAATTAACTTAAACCAAACACAAAAAACTATGTACATCTTCAAATAATTAAGTTTAACCCACCTGACAGGAACAATTGCCCCAAATAGACAGCTGTACGCACATATATTACTTAACCTAAAATTAAGGCAATCTATGCTGAGGTACATGTTACAACCTTTGTTCCTACTTACACTACTTGTTGTCTGTTCTTGTTTTATCAACCATACAACCATAGTGTAACTCTTACGGGATTTACTTGTTGGTATATTATGATCTGTCTGAAAAGTTTATTGGTTAGTTTGAATGTCATTGTCTTCCTTCAAAGTAGGCCCACCTGCTGGCTACCAGTTCTAATAAAAAAGTATCTTACATTTTTATTTTCCTCTAATAAGAATATACATTTTCAGCATTGAAGAAAAGATTGATTTTGATGGTTATATAGAAAGCCGAGCAACAGAGATGATGTTTTGGATGGCTGTACACCAGTAATATGGTTAATCAGGCAACTATAATGGATAGGTTGTTACTGGGGGGACAAAGATACAATGGGACTTGATGTTCTGAAAACAGCTTTTAGGGTTAGGTCCAGGATGCTGGTTTGGCGGAAAGATCAACTTTATTCTGAGAATATGATTATGTAGCTAAGAAGCACCAGTTCATATCATACTGAGGTCTTCTGATTAAGGTGGCCACAGTAAAATGTTTGTCTGCATCATGCAACACAGCCAGAGTCACAAGTCTTCCTTTCATGGCCTTTTTTCTTCAGAGAGAAATCATTATAGGGATATATCATCAGCTGTTGGGGAGATGAGCTTTATGTCCTTGGAGGATTGTCAAAAAGAGGGCTGGCTCAACTGACAAGAAGGTTTCCAGTAACCAATGTGAGAGCAACTCCAGTCCTTCAGAGAGGGGGAGCATCCACTCCTCATGGTAAAAATGCACATTTTCAAAAGGCGAAATAGGCCTGTGACATTATTCAACACATCCATGTTCTGTGGTACTGACAGGGAAAGTTCTGATGAAGTCCTGGTGGAAGGATGAAGGCGCTTAACTTTTTGGATATTATTGCAAAATTTTTTGGAGTTAACTACATCTTTTAATAAACTTGGTATTCCTGTTTTGATTGCTGAGAACCTGGGTCAATGTGAACTTTTTTTGATTAAAAGTCTGTAGCACACAGTTGAGATGATCTCCCAGATGGGTCTAGTACCAGTAAGAAAATGTGACTAACAGAAAGCAGAATAGCTGCATTAGAGGGATTCAGACCTGTTGGTATTCACTTCCCTAACACTTCTAATTACAAAATATGCTGATTTGGAGTTACAGGAAAAAGTCTGTCTAAAACTCAAAGTGCTGCAGAGACAGAGGGAGTCCTGTGCATTGACTCTCAGTTCAAATCCTTTTGACAAAGTTATCCAAGAGAAGAGGAGACATAAAAAGTCTCTCCACCCTTCAGAGGAATGGGTTACTAGTTCAGGTTATTTACAGTCCACAGGAAAGAAGATGAGGGGAGGCCAGTTTTGTTGACCAAGATAAAAAAGTTCTGAAGAATTACTGAGCACTTCTTACCTTTATCTTTGAGAATATTTATGATGATTTTGGATCTGAAAGATGTCTTCTGGTACATTCTTGTGTTCAGAGTAGCATGGTAGCTCATAGCTTAAGATTTCTGACTCACAGCTACATAGTCCAGGATTTGAGATGAACCTAGTTATTATTTATGAGAATATATATGTTTTCCATGTGCCTGTATCTTATTTCTTTATTGATTACCTCAAGCCTCCTAAAACATACTGGTTAATTGGATGCTTTACTATGTCCACATATGTATTGTCTTACTGTTGTCTATGTAGCCTGAGAAATATCCAAAAAGACCATCTGAATTATCAAGTTAACAAAAGAAAAAAAAAAAGACAAAGCATCTTTCTGAAGCTTCAGATGACTTTTCACATTAAACCATTTCCTTTTACTCTGGCATCTGCTCATGGGGTGTCTATTAAGTGCATAGCCCCAGCAGTGGCTGTATTGTGGATGTGAGCCATTCAATTTTAGTGCACTTGGACAAGATGACACCTTTTTTTGGATTCCCGTGGAGTCACTTGGAAGTTATTGTCAGTGAGAAAAAGTAAAAGCCTTGTTTTAGCCAGGAGATAGGATTTTCTTGGGGTTTTACTGGACTCTGAGAAGGAAATGGTAGATCACACTCATCGCAGAATTCAAAGTATGGAAGCATGCTTCCCATGTACAGCCATTCAGAAAGTATCTTTAGTCAGAGAATTCTTCAGAATTATGGTTTATTTATATTAAGCAAGCATTCTTAAGGAGCAGTATGAAAGGTTCCGTGTGAAAACAGTGTACATTAAGTTCATGAATTTTGGAGATCATCAGCTAGTTTGCTATGACTCATTATCTGAGTGAGGAGATACAAAGGAGGATGATAATAGCTCATATCAGTTTGAATATATCATTCATGAAAACCTTTCCATCACAGATGCTGATAATGGACATGATTCTGATAATGAAATTTGTAGGGTGATGAGGTTATTTGTTTTTGCAAAGGTAGTGTGGTCTCCAGGACAGATGGAGCTACATTTAATCTGAAGGAGTGGTCTCTCTGTGAAACAAAAGTATTCCAGAGACTAACTGACTAGAGGGTTCTGCAGGTTGCATCAGATGATACTACAGAAGTGTGGGATATAAACAAGCAGGAAGGCATTCCCTGACAGCTGTGCAGAGTATCAATTGCTGTGTGGGGTCTTGAATTCATTCGAGGATTAGGCTGATTGGCACAGCACCTTAATGGTGAGTGGGCTGTCTTGACAGACAGGATGAGACTGACAGTGGTGACCATCCATGACAGGCAAATGAATCATAAGGTCTTTATCTCTGTGACATCTATTTTTGGAGTTCCTAGGTGGAATCATTGTGCTGGGAGAAAATGCTGAGTTGATTGATTTCTGTACTAAAACTCAAGCTGCTATGATCATATTTTCCATTGGCTTCTCCTCTTTGTCTTTCTTCTGTTTTCCTTCTTCTCATTCCATGGGCCTTTTCAAAGGCAAAGGTGAAAGGGCAAAGTTGATTCCAGTAGCTCTGGAATGGTTCAGGCAACCCTGGTTTTCATTTAATTTCAATACATAGAGAGGTCTCTGTTGTTGCCATTAGGGTAAGACTTGCTGCTTCAGTCCAAGGGTAATTAATGTCTTGCCTCCACAGTCCTTTACAGTCTGTCTTTGACAAAGTGTCAGATTACGCTGTTTCTCATAAGGAAATGTTTTATGCATAGATGATTACAATTTTTCAGGAAGCAAGAAAGCCTAATACTATGAGGTCCTGTTTGCTTAAATGGAAGAGGTTTCTTTCTCTGTGTCCTGAGCAAGGCTTTCCAGTTGGACAAGTGAATTTGCCTAAGGTGCTACAGGAATGTGGCATGCTTGATAGGCTAGTATTTGGGTTATTCTGTCAAAGTTCTGTGCTTTTTAGATATTGTTGGTCTATATTTATAACTCACTGAGTATATGCTTAACCAGTTTTTCTATATATTGATGTTTTTAGCGGAGCTTCTTTCCAGGCATTTAAAGAAAATGGTCCATGCTCAACTGGACCTTCCTTGCCAACAAACAAGCAAACAAATAAATATATTTAGGGAAGGTTTTACCAGTTTCCCTTCAGATGCTTGATACATATCTGCTCAGGTTATATTTGCTCACACATGGTGCCTGATTATGTGTTGCGTTATGTTTGTTTGCAGTTATACATCATAACAACGTATGTAACATTTTGGCATTTTTAATAGTGGCTGTTCTTTTTGTGACTAGTGGCAACCTCATAATGAGAGTAAAAAAGTAATGGGGTGTAAGGATATATGGGAGCTTGTTTCTCCTTGCAAAAATATTTGTTTTTATTTGTGGATGGTGTGTTTTGCACAACACTGTATTCCTTGTTGTGTACTGTTGTTTACATGATTTCTGAAGCTGAAGGAACAGTTTCATGGGTATCAGGAGAGACTGATCAAGTCTCTGTAAAGTCCTATTTGTTGGGGACTGCTGTTGATCAAACATCTTGGCTGCAGAGCAATACTTTTGTATCATTCTGTTGTCCAAATGTATAATTGTTGTGGGATCATGAAGCAAGAAGTAGGGAGAACAGTTAATATAATATGCTTCTGAGTCC
Organism: Protopterus annectens; assembly: GCF_019279795.1. Taxonomy (NCBI): domain Eukaryota; kingdom Metazoa; phylum Chordata; order Ceratodontiformes; family Protopteridae; genus Protopterus; species Protopterus annectens. The sequence continues at coordinate 244,368,655 of NC_056747.1, read as the reverse complement.
TTCCCTATTATTTGTGTGTGCAGTTCTACAGTTTATGTTGGCTTGCTACGTCATCTGTTTCAGTCTTAGACTTATTTTGAGGGTTGTTTGGTTAACTGGTGCATGGGTAATACCTGACAATGTCTTGCCGGACTGAATGGTGACAGGAAGTGGTAGTGATGCAGGATGGCATTTTATGGGTGGTTTATCACATATTCACCATAATGTCACTCTTTGGGAAGAGACAGTTTTGTATGATTACTGAGAAACACAACTTTTCAGTGATCATCATTGAAAACTGATGACAAATTACCTAATCACATACTACTGTGAAGACTCTTGTAGTGGGACCTTGTATGTTTCTGCTTGTCAGGATTCTCTCTCTTGGTAGTCATAGTTCTGATATAAGAAAGCATGAACTGCTCCCTACAGCCTACGTGTCAACAGCTCAGAGTTGGCCAAGTGACCTAGCAACTGCAGACTAATGAAAGAGTCAATAGGCATTGCTGAAGAAATCTGAATACACTACCAAAAAGACAGGCTGTCGAGACAGGAATTGGGATAGATGTATGGTATTCTGATGAGTATGTCATACAGCTGTACTTTTAGTCTGTTGCTGCCTCCTATACAAGTCAAAGGGAATGACTCATCTGATCCTAATTAATATCCTAGTAAATCCCAAATTCAAACTGTGAAACATTTCACAATCTTAGGTTCATAATTTCATAGGTATATACTTTTCTAATGACCACCACGGCCTTTATAAGCCTAGCCATGCAATTGAACCCTATTGTGTCCCTATGTATCATGGGTGTTTATTAGGAAGGGGTATGTTAGGAGGTATCTAGAGTTTATGTGGGAGGGGAATGTTAGTTTGGGCATTACTGTCTGCCTCTGTCAGACACATGGTGGTCAGACCCAGGGTGAATTTCAGATTTCCCACCCATTTGTCAAGGTTATGCTTAAATAGGGTTAGGGATGAATTCTGCATCACATGGACAGGGAGCCTGTTCCAGAGCATGGAGATCCTCTGAGACAAATAACTGTCTCACCAATATATCTTATTTATGTCACGAGCAAAATTTAATTCCTTGGAGCTAGTGTTTCTAATGGTGTTCATTTTACAAATGTGCAAAATGTCCATCAGAGCTCGTTATGAGGATGCCTTGTATTCAAACATTGATCACCCTTCAGTAACCTGTAGGAGATAGAGTATAGATACATGGTTTTAAGGCAATCCATATAGGACAATGTGTTTATACCCTGGATTCTTCTGGTAAGTAACCCTTGTGGGCATTCCAATTATTGCATATGTCTGGTCAGGTACATATCAAAGATGGTATTATACTCAATGATGGGCCTGACAAGGGCCAAATAAAGTCATACTATGACTTCCTTGGACCTGGATGCCGTGCCCTTACTTATGATTTGGTTGACATAAAAAGAAGTTATGTTCTTACCATAATGTTCCATTTGTGTTGTTCATCTTCATTCATTTATTACTGATAGGAAGTCAGTTCCGTCCTCGGAACCAAGTCGGCCTTATAACAAGCTCATGCGAGCCAAAAAACTGTCATGCTAAGCTTTACCCATAGTACCCCTCTCCCTGTTACCTCAGATCAAGTTTACCCATGATAAAGAAAGCAGAGGCTTCTTCTGAGCAGAAACCCTAATGCAGGATTAGGACCAAATCCGATCCTCCAGGACATAATGAATGAATTGAAGATGAACAACACAGATGAAATGTTATGGTAAGAATATAACTTCTTTATCTGATATTGTTAATCTTCATTCATTCTTTACTAATGGGACAGAGTCCCTAGCTACTTAATGTCCTCGGAGGCCCTTATGGAAGGATGTTCCTGAGTACCATTGAACCAAAGGATGCTCTCCCCCGGAGACCAAATCCAATTTGTAATGAGTGATAAAGGTATGAGGGGTAGACCAAGTTGCAGATGCATAGATATCATCCATTGAAGCCTTTAAATGAAAAGCAACAGAAGTCACCACTGATCTGGTGGAGTGTGCTTTGACCTTGCTCGGCAGAGAAATTTTATTATGTTGGTAAACCAAGGAAATACAGTTTCTCAACCACTTAGATTAGGTCACTTTAGTGACAGAGTTTCTCAATTTCAGGCCAGAATAGGAAACAAATAACTGGTCTGTTTTATGTACTGACTTAGTTCTGTCCAGATAAAATTGTAATTGTCTATGTACATCCAGCAAATGAAGACAGTATTCTCCTTTATCTGAGTAGTCAGGAAAAAAGACTGGTAGGTCAGTTGTCTGACTAACTGTCAGTTCTGAAATAATTTTAGGCAGGAAAGAAGGGTTAGTCTGGAGCGACACTGTCATTATGAAAGACCATGTAAGGGCGTTTTATGCACAAGGCCTGAAGCTCAGACATGTGTCTCACTGGAGTGATGGCTAATAAAAATAGTGATTTCCAGGATAAGAACTTTAAATCGCAAGTGGTAGCAGGTTTGAAAGGGGATTGTGTCAGGGATTGCAGTACTAGTGTTAAAATCCAAGGCTCAATCAGTTCTTTGCAGGGTGGTCTGATATGCGAGACCCCTTTCAAAAAGGTTTTGCAGAGATGATGGGAGATTAATGAGGAGTCTTGGAATCCATTATGGAAGTTTGAGATAGCAGCCAAATGTACTCAAATGGTGGAGGCTGCTGCTCCTGAATGAAGAAGACCTTACAGATAATCCAAAACCACACTAACAGGAGCTGAGCAAGGGTCTAGTTCTCTTTGTCGGGACCAAATAAAGAATCTCTTCCATTTGCTGAGATAGATTTTCCTGGTGGATGGTTTATGTGAAGCCAGAAAGATATCACGTACTGGGGAGGTAAGGTTATTCTGCCAGGCGATTACCAGAAGTGGAGAAACCAAGCTGTCAGCTTGAGACTGTAAAAGTTTGGGTGCGAGATCAATTCTGAAGTTGAATCCAGAATCCAAGGTTGGTATACTAGGTAAGGCCAAAGGAAGGGAAACCAAATTTGTAATGGCCAGTAAGGAGCAATGAGGGTTACTCTGCTTCTCAGCCAAAAGGCCTTCTTTAGAAACTGGGAAATCAGGGAAAGGGAGGGAAAGCATACAGAAGTCCTGTGGGCCAATCGTGTATCAGAGCATCCCTCTAGGATTCCCCCTGTGGGGGGATTAGGGCAAAGTAGCTGCTGCATTTGTGATTTGCTGGGGAGGTGAACAGATCACAGCAGAGCTGGCCCCAGCGGCTGAAGATATTTGCCGCCACAACTGGATTGAGGGACCACTCATGAGGCACTAGGGTACATCTGCTCAGCTTGTCTGCAATCATGTTGAAAATCCTGGGAATACACATTGCAATCAGAAAGTGGTTGGAAGCTATCACCCATTGCCAAGTTCTTATGGCTTCTTGACACAATGGGTAGGACTTGGTTCCCCCTTGTTTGTTGATGTACCAGACTACTGACATAATGTCGGACTGTATAGCAATTGTTCCTGATTGGAGGACAGACTGAAATGCTTGCAACAACAGAAGCACTGCCCTCAGTTCTAGAACACTGATATACAGATTGGCCTCTATGTCTGACCATGTGCCTTGGGCCATCTTTCCCTGGAAAAGCCCCCCCCCCCCCCAATCAGGGAAGCATCCATGGTCACTGTGGCCCTGGGTTGAGATGTGGAGAAAGGACAACTCCATAAGTCCTCCTCTGGCTTCATCCACCAAATTAAATTTTGTTTGCATTGTTTTGTTATGTGGATTTGAAAGGACATAGGATGGTGCAAGGGATACCACTGTGTCAGTATTAGCCAATGGGGAAGCCTCATGTGTAATCTTGCTAGAGGAACTATTGTAATTGATGTTGCCATTGAACCCAGAAGTTGAAGGACCGCCCGAGCTGGGACTTGGTTTTGACAAGAGTATCACCCGGAACTGGAACCTTATCCTTTCCAGTTTGTGATCTGAGAGGGAGACCAGGCAAGACTGGGTATTGAAAGTTGCTCCTATAAATTCCACGGTTTGAGAAGGAGTTAGACTGCATTTCTCCCAGTTTATACAGATTCCTAAGAATTCTGCCAGTGTGAGAGTGTAGTTTAGGACTGTCAGCAGTCGATGCTTGGTAGGGGTGGTAAGGAGCCAATTGTCAAAGTATGGAAACACCCAGAATCCTTGAAGTCTTAAGTGAGCTGTTACCACTGCCATGCATTTGGTGAACACTATGGGGCTGTAGAGAGTCAAAAGGGCAGTGCATGGAATTGGTAGTGATTGGCTCCCAGCCGGAAGCGAAGGAATCTTCTGGAGTGCTTGTCCAATTTTATGTGGTAATACACATCCTGAAGATCTATTGAGCACATCCAATCATCTTTCTCCAGAAAAAGGAGGATAGACTGAAACGTGACCATCCGGACATTTTCCTGGTTGACAAATTTGTTCAAAATTCTGAGATCCAAAATTGGTCTCCAGTCCCCTGTCTTTTCTGGCAATAAAAAGAATCTTGAGTAGAATCCAGATCCTATTTGGTCTGATGGGACTGCTTGGATGACTCTTTTTTTGAGACAGCTTTCTTGTCTCTTGAGCTGCTGCTTCCCTTTGACTGGGTGGAACATTGGGAATTTGTCTTGATGACTTTGGGCAAATGTTGAATGGTATGTGGTAACCTCTGGCTATGATCTTCTGCACCCAAGAATGTGTGGTTATTGTTTGCCAGGAAGGGTGGTGCAGAGAAGCATCCCCCAACTGCTTCCAGAGGAAAGCAATTGGGCCACTCTTCAGGAGCGCTGGTAGGGCTGTTCAGAGAAAGAATCCCTGGGCCCCTAGTTACGCGGCCCCCCTCTGCCTCTGTAAGGGCATCTTCCAGAAGAGTTATCCCCTCTGCCCCATGGAGTAAACTTGCCATATGTGTCATGGAAAGGACCCTGGGATTTTTTGTGCCACATCTTTCCACTCCTCTGATTCCCAGACCAAGGACGTTGGGTAGTGGAAAAACATATGCTCATGGTAGACAGGATCTTGCTGGCCTTTTCACACCTGGCTAACATGTCTTTCACTTTCGGGCCAAAAAGGGAAGAAGCTTCCACTGGGGAATTAAGAAAGGAAGACTTAAAAGGGTCCGCAAAGTCACAAAGGTGCATCCAGGCATGATATCTCATGACAACGCCTGAACTCGCTACTCTAGCCACCCCCTCGGTAGCGTGAGAAATTAACCACATGGAGGAGTTGGATATGGATTCCAGGCTCGCAAGCTATGAGGCAACTTTGTCACGTACCTTGTCAGAGACTGCTCCTGCTAAGGTTCTGGAGAGCTTCGAGACTAGGTCTCTCTGAAGCCTAGTAAAGTGTGCCAGATAGTTCAAAGACCAAATGGCAAAGGTCAATGAGGCAAATATTTGCTTTCCTAACCTGTCCACTACCTTAGACTTTTTGTTTGGGGGACTGACTGTCTGGCTCTCCTCGGGGAGCTCTTTCCTAGTGGCTGCTGCCACCACCATAGCATCTACTGGTAGGCCCTTGTACCAGTGTTGGCTTTCCTCAGGCGGGGATAACATTTTGTCTGGTCTCCATGGAATTGGTTCAATGGCATCAGGACTCTTTCATGCATGCTGCACAATGAGTTGGACTAGCTTATCTGCAGGCAGGGTCACCCAGGATGTAGAGGGTTGAGCACAAAAAGCCTGCAACAATATGGACTCCTTGGAGGAAGGGTTGGTGGGCTTCCAGTCACCCTGCTGTTTTAGAATTTCCAGTATGTCTCCAAAGGAGATATCCTCAGGGGGTGACAGTGGGTAACCCTCCCCTTCATCGTAGTCCATATCTTCAGTGAGGGACTCCTCAGGGGTTTCCATGTGCTTCCTCTTGCACATCCTCTTGTGTGGTACCTCTTCAGCCAAGGGCTTCTGAAAAGGACTCCGAAGAGGGGGCACCCTGTGGTAGGGTATCTTGAAGCTCTTGTGCTTGATGTCCTGATGCAGTGGTCTGTGTCAGCTGCGGCTCAGAGGGAGGATATAACTGGCATTCCGACGCCGATGGTTTGCCTACAGAGGAAAGGGCCCTCTCCATCTCTTGGAAAGCTGGCTCGCCAGAAGAGGGATGGGAGCCAGGAACCAAGAAGGACAACCTTGGAACTGGGATCACACCCCGCTCCAATGGGCCTGCTCCCAAGGAAGGAGCTCCAAGGGGACTAGGTATTGTCAGGACTCCTGGAACTGTAGTAAATGGTGCCATAGAAAAAATAGGTGCCATACTAGGGGTCACAGTGTCCACAGTCTAGTCACAATCCTGAGGATGGCCCAGTTCTGAGCAAGCTGAAGACCAAAGGTTGGCTCCAGAACCACTGTGAAATCCACCAGTGTAACAGAAGAAATGGGAGCCGAAAGAGGCATCAGTGCCGAGAATTTTGATTCCTGCAAGGAGGTCAAAGGAGAAGAATATGTCAGACTTTGTGGAAATCGACTCCCAACTCCAGATGGGAGGGGAGTTTTGGAAAGTGTTGCAATCTCTCTGGCCATCAGCAGCTGATTCACAAGATGCACTACGTCCAATTCCGAGAGGCTCCTGGTTGATTGGGTTGATACCCCCAATGGGGAGTCAGGCCATTCCAAAAAGGGGCTAAACTGTTGCCCAAAGAAAGGATCCACTGTACTGTAGGCGAGTATTGGGTCCAAGCAGACTGGCCTATAGGCACCATGGTCTCAAGACCAGTGACATGTATAGGGGAAAGTGTCCAGTGCCTGAGTGACTAAAGCTGGTGCTGAAAAGGATGGAACAGACACTGAAAGTAAAATTGGTGCTGTAGACATTGTCAGTGCCATGGCTGGTGCCAGGGTCATAATTTTCGAAGACGGCACTAAAGTAAAAACCATCAACTTCGGTACCAAAGACAGTACCATGGAGGGTGGTTGAGGCCCTGGAGCTGAAGTGGTTAGAGTCAATTTAAGTACTTTCTGTTTAGGTTCCAGCTTCTTATCACCAGAGGGTGAAGAAGGAACTGAATGGGGTCTTTTTTTGTGCTCTTTACTTGGAGGGGGTGAGTCCTCTGACCCACAAATAGCCTCTGAGAAAGGTATCTTAAGAAGGCCCTTTAATATCAACTTGTTATTTCCCTTGTTCAGGGTATGAGAGCTGAACCCTTTGCATATACCACAAGGTGGCTGAACTGAAAGGTGTGGGACACCCAGACAATAAATACAGGAAACATGGGTGTCAGAACTGGGCATTTTGTGACCACATCAGTCACATTGCTTAAAACCTCAGGTTCCCTTTTTTCTGACATGGAGGAAGACAGGTTTAATCCAAAGTCTAGATACTACAATAAACTCTACAAGAAGGAGTAGATAAAAGTTTTTTTTTTTTTTTTAATACAAATACAGAAAGAAAGGAAAGGATACCAACAATGGTATCAAGGTTACCTCAAAAGGTAAGGGAAAAGAAAAAAAGAGAGGGGGGGTCTGTACCAACAATGGTACTTAAGATTACCAAGTTGGTAAGGGAGACAGTAGAAAAACCTTCATAAATGGGTGAAAGTTTAGTGATTAACTAAAGAAGTAAGCAACAAAGATAAAAATGAGAAATTTTGAAGAAAAAGGTTTTTACAATTAAAATATCTTAAAGTACTTAGCTGAGAGCTGGCTTGATATGTCTTTATGGCTACGTGGAAAACGAGATCGGGGGTAACAGGGAGAGGGGAACTATGGGTAAAGCTTAGCTCGAGAGTTTTTTGGCTGGCACGAGCTTTTTATAAGGCTGACTTGGTTCCAAGGATGGAACCAACTTCCCATCAGTAAGGAATGAATGAAGATTAACAACATCAGATTATGATTTTCTTATTATCTTGGGGACATGTTGGTTAAACCAGATTACGGTCTACATATGTTCCCAGATCCCTGACTACTGGGTCAGCTCTTAGGAGTGTCTTATTCATAGAGTAATTAGTCAGGGTAGCAGTTTTCCCAAAAGGCCCTATAATACTTTTCTTGGCACAGAGCTTTAGTCCATAATTTTGGCACCAGTCATTAGTCTGTATTAGACTGTATTGTAAGATGTTTTTGTTATGGGAGAATCTATAATAACTCCCAATTTGCAGTCATCTCTGAACTTGGTCAGGCAAAGGCACTTATCATTAGCCTTTACCTCCCAGAAGTAGATGTCAAATAGGAGCAGTCCTAGTACAGAGCCCTGAGGTAACCCGCTGGTTACCTGTCTCTTACTCGAGCTGATATCACCAATCCTGACTTCCTGGGTCTTGTCTGTGAGCCAGCTGGCTATTCAATGAGTTATGTAAGGGCTATACCCAGTTTGGTCAGTTTTGTCAGCTACACCCGAGTGGGGTATTGCATCAAATGCCTTAGCCATGTCCAGGTAGGCAGTATGCATCATATTCCCCTCATCCATTGCCTTGGTGACTTTGTCAAAGACGTCCTTCAGCTTTAGTAGGCATGTCCTTCCCTTGACAAAGCCAAACTGAATCATGTTCAGTGTCTGACAGTTGTCTATGTCTTTGTTGATCATTTCCATAATTTGTTCCATGGCTTTGCATATTAGACTAATCGGACTAACCAGTCTGTTGATGATCCACCCTTGTGAAGTGGGATAACTGTTGCAGTCCTCCATTCCCGAGATACAAAGCCTGTTTTGAGGCTTGAAAAGTGACTCAAGTGGTCCTATTAGGTCATGCCGTCATACTGTTGGGGCTCACTGAGGCTGTATTTCTGGCCTTAGTGAATGCTGCCAGGACCTGCTCCTCCCTGTGAATAGTTGGGGGGAGTTATGCTAGTAATAATTTCATGGGGTGTTACAGTGTGGGAAGTGGAGGGTGAAGTCTGGGCTGAAGTTGTCAGCCATCAAATTCAGTGTGTTACTCTGTTCATTGAAGGTGGCACCATTTGTCACCAGTTCAGCACACTGGTGTGTGCTGCCTTTGAGGTTTCAGACATAGCTGTAGAAGGCCTTGTGGTTGGCTTTAGCCTGTGAAGCTATCTTGACCTTGTAATTGGCCTTGTTGGACTTAATTAGTCCTCTTAGTTTCCTGTTTAGTTTCACTAGAGAGCTCCTATCATTATGAGAGTTGCTGTTTCTGATTCTAGCCATGACTCATTTTTATTCTTTTGTTATACACCCTATTAAGGCTAGAATTCCACCAGTGTGGTCTGTTTTTAGACTTTGTTTTGGGCTTGCTTCTAGTAGGTACAACAACCTCTATACAGCCATTTACATGGTTGTAAAGGGTCTCTGTGAATAATTCTGCATAGGTTGCTGTGAACTCAGGGTTGTGAAGGGCACTGAATTTTGACAAACTATCAAATAAGAGGATGTAGTTTGCTTTTGAATAGTTACTAACTTTTATAGGGTTTGTTGGGGTTATCAAGCTTATTTTTATTTTGAAGGAGACAGCCTTCTGGTCCGACCTCACCGGTGAGGACATGACACTTGGGGGGGGACAGTGCAGTGCTCTCCCATATTGGTGAGCACCAGGTCCGGTATACCTGAACCACTGGTGGGTGTGTGCATAATTTGGTCAAGGGTATTTCATAGGTTCATAGGTGATTTGCTAATGACCACAAGAGCCTTTTTAAGCATAGCCATGCATCCCAAATCTCTGAAAAGTTCTGGTACCCTTGATCAATGTAAGCAGGGGATTGGGAGATGAAACATTTACAAACAGGAGCTCAGGGGATGAACCATTTACAGGTTGCCTGTGTCCATTAGAGATATAGGTGCCAGACCAGGGATGAATTTCCTGTTCCCCTATCCAATTGTCCAAGTTACACTTGAATTGGGTTATGGATGAACTCTGATTCACATGGATGGGGAACCTGTTCCAGAGATGGGGTAGTCTCTGGGATACATATCTGTCTCTCCAGTAAGTCCTATTTTATATCATAGGCAAAGTTTAAGTGTTTAAAATGGATAATTCCAGTGCTGTTTATTTTGTGGATATGCAGGAGGTCCATCAGAGTGGGGTCTGATAACTCCCTGTATGCCAGGCATAGATCTCCCTTCAAATCTCCCCTCAAAAGCCTGTAGGAGACATAATACAGGGACAGGACCTTGAGGCAGTCTGCATAAGACATTTTATTTATGTCCTGTATTATTTTAGTGAGGAACCTCTGTGGACATTCCAGTTGTTGGATATGCCTGGCTAGGTACATACCAAAGGGGACATTGTACTCAATGACAGGTATGATAGATGCCGAATACAGTGGAACAATGACTTTATTGGACCTAGATGACATACTTTTGTTTATAAGTTGCGCAACATAGAAAGATTTCCTTACTACTGTAGACACATGATGGTCAAAGATTAGATTACTGTCTATGTATGTCTCTAAGTCCCTGACTACTGGGCCAACTCTAAGGGGTGTGTTGTCAATATGATAGTTACTGGGGTGGATGACTTCCGAAGGACACTATTATGCATTTCTTGGCATTTAGTTTTAGTCCGTGGCTCTGACAGCAGTTATTTGTCTATGTCAGCTGTTCCTGTAGAATATTTGTGTCAGTGGGGGATTCAATTACAGCTCCTAATTTGCAATCATCTGGAAATTTAGTCAGCCAGAGACCACTGACATTGGACTTGACTTCAGAGAAGTAAATGCCTAAAAGGAGCAATCCAAGGACCAATCCCTGAGCAACTCCGCTTGTGACTGACTTCTTTGTAGAGGTGGACTCTCTAGTTCTAACCTCCTGGGTCCTGTCTGTGAGCCAATTGGCTATCCACCAGGTGACATATGAGTTTGTACCTAATCTCTTGATTTTGTCAGCATTGCCAGAGTGGGGTATTGTGTCAAATGCCTTGTCCAGGTCAAGGTATGTAGTGTGAACCATTTTGCCCTCATCCATTGCTTTGGTGACCTTCTCAAAGAAGTCCACCAGGTTGAATAGGCATGAACTGCCCTTGACAAAACCAAGCTGGGTTGGGTCCAGTGTCTGAAGGTTTACTATATCACTATTGAACATTTCCATGATATTTCTTTCCATGGCTTTACATATAAGACTAGTGAGACTTATGGGTCTGTAGTTTCCAGAGTCTGTAGATGGCCCAGTTTTGTGCAGAAGGATGACTGTGTTAATAAAGTCCAGAAATCATTGTGCCTGCGAGTATGAGGCAGTGTATATTTCCCAGTCTATACAGGGGTAGTTAAAGTCTCCCATGAATAGTATATTTGGTTTACTGGTGAGTGTTCCAGTAGATCAAGGTATGAACTATGGGATTCTAGGGACATAGAGGGTGACCCACAGTTTGCTAGGATATGGTATGGGACTTTGCCTATGATGATTTGCACGTGTACAAATTCCAGGGCATCATCCTGTTTAACCAATGTAGAGTTATGCATGTTGCTAATACAGATTGAGACTCCTCCATTTTTTTGTCCCTGTCTTTGCAGCTGATGGTCTAAACATGTAAAAGGCACTGAAGCCTTGCACTGCTAAAGTATTTTCTGCAGATTTAAGCTATGACTCAGTGATGACACAAATGTCTTTATTCTCCAGAGTGAGGAGATAATTTAGGGTGTGGAGTTTATTATTTAGGCTCCTAGCACCGAACAGTTACACCTTTCGGTTTTTTTAGGTTTTATTTGCTGTGTTGGTAGGTTTGTCAATTTTGAATTGCCTACAAAAAGGCTATAAAGGGGTGAATAAAGTTGTAACCAATATTTGGAAGCCTAGTGGAGTCAGATGCAGATAATTTTTTGCAGAGCAATGTTGTTTGATAACCATGTCCTCTCATGCTGACAAATATTGAATTCCCATGAAAAGACACCAGAAACTAAGCCAATTATTGAAGTTGATAATCTTTTGTTCATGCTATGGAAAGATACTTGGTGAAGGTAAAATGCTGCTCAGTGCAAGGCATATATCTGCCTTGGATACATATCCATAGAGATCAACAATATCTTTCTTCACATAATCCAGGGAAGTATTTCTCAGGTCATAAACAACCACAGGGGCTATGAAAGAATCATACTGGTATCTGTGGTGTAGTGACATGGGTGTGTATGTAACTTGATGGATCCTAGCTCCAGATAAGAAACTTCTATCTTCTCCTTCTTTAGTCTGGTTAATGGGGCATATGTGTGTCATACAATGGAGACCCCCATTTCAAGAATCCTGGGTAATGTGTTGGCTTGCCTTATGGACTTTGTTCTTGGGGCTCCACTATGAGTGATGTTTGGTATTGGTTTTTAGGAGTGCTTTAGAGATTGTTGAGGGTAGGCATCACCATGTATAGGCTTAAGAAGTCTACGAGGTTTGGAAAGATTACTTTTTGCATCTCAGCATAGGTTGTTCTATGTGTGTGGTGGGAACAGTATGAGTGGTGGATGTGTGTGTGTGTGTGTGTGTGTGTGTGTGTGTGTGTGTGTGTGTGTGTGTGTGTGTGTGTGTGTGTGTGTGTGTATGTGTGTGTGTGTTTGTATGTTCTTGACAACCTTGTTAGTATGCAAAATGTTTGCCTCCAGTGAAGTTGTGTATGTGCATCTCTCATGTACTGTTGCACTCTAAAATACGCCTTGTCTTTGTTTTTGCAAGCAAACTGACAATGTTCAGCATTTGACTAATCATTTTTCATTTTTTAATGATTACATGTTACATTCACAAAGTTTCCCTGTCAGTTTTCTCATGTAATTAAAGAATGCCATATTATTTTTTTCAACCACTGAGCTCAGGTTGAGTTCTTAGAGCTGAAAAATTAGGTAAGAAAAGTAAGTAGTTTCTGCACTTCATATAATCTAGACTTATTTTTATGACTAGAGTGATTTCTGAAAGCTATGTAGTACCTTTATTTATTTATTTTTTTAATTTCTCCAAGTCTTTTGGGATTCTAATACCATGACAGGAATGGACACAATTCCTAAGTCAAAGTCTGATTAAAGTTTATGAAATTAGTGTTGTTTCAATCTTTAATGTTAGCTAGAAATGCTCTTCACAGCACCTGCAATGTGCCCAGAACTGACTCCTTCTACAATTCATATGGAGTTGCATGTATCAGTAACATATCTAAATATGACTGTAAATTATTTTTATGAGACCCATTGTTTCTACCACTATTGGAACTATCTGGATATCTTTCTTCCACCGTGCCTTCATTTCTGCCTGCAAATCCTGGTATTTTATGACTCTGTGTCTCTCCCTCTCTCTCTGCGTAAGACACTGTAATCACTGGGTATGGCAATCAATGCTACTTTTGTCTTCTTTTCATGGGCTACTTTATCTGGTTTTCTTGCATCTATTTTTTGAACTGCTGGTAATGGGTGATCCCATGTGATATACATGTCATCCTTTTCTATAGTGCTTTGTGGCTCATCTTTCCAACTCTTCTCAACTACTTCAATATTCTAATGTTTGCACAATCTCCAATACAAGTCTTGCCAAATTATTATGCCTTTCAGTATATAGGCTTTCTGCCATTACTATATCAAACCCAGCAACAAGATGTGCAACTGTTTCAAATTCTGTTTTGCAAAACCTGCATTTACCTGTTACTCTGACATGTTCAGTGGAAACCAAAATGTACGTAGCCCACTGTCCTGGGCTGCCAGTATTAACGTTTCATCTTTCGGTTTAAATTCACCTCTTCTTAGCCATTGCTGCATTAGATCCAGATCAACATGAGGTTGTTCCAGGAGTTTTCTGTACTTGCAACTATATTTATGCATTTTCCAGATTTCTTGCCTTCTCATCTGATCCTTCACCTTGTATTCCTTCTTTTTGTTTTTTGGCACATTCATGTTGCCTGAGTGTTATCTACTTCTGGTTTAATTTTCAGTTCCACTTGACACCAATATGCTTCTGCTAAACTAAGCAGGGAAGTCATCTTAGACTTGTTCTCCTCATGTTTTAAAACTTTCTCTATGTTTAATCTTGTGAAGTCAGCAGATATGTATGCAGTCCTATGACTGCAGACCTAAACATGTAACCAATTTCGAGGAGGCCCATACTTCCTTCAGAACATGAAAAATATAATCTTGGCATACAGTGATTTTTATAAATCATCTGATAAGCATGAAGCATTTTTCTTGTTTTCCTGTCTAACTGATCCAATACCTTTTGGGGACAATCAATCACCCCAAAACTATTAGTTAGAACAGGAAGAGCAAATTAGTTTATAGCTTGGACTTTGCTCCTAAATGTCAGGGCTGTTTTCAGTATTAATTTTGGTCTTCTAAAATATTCCTTACTAAGTTTTATTCACATGTGTTGATGTTTTATTGTTGACCCTTCATCATTTCCCAAATATTTATACACTCCCTACTGCTCAAGTGCTTTGATATCACATTCCTGTCCCAGACTGATATTTTGTTGGTACTGCATCTTTCCTGCTTAAAATGTTCCTTTTGTATATTTATCAAGACCAAATGACATTCTTCTATCATATGAGAAAGTTTTGACCACTTGCAGTTGTGCTTTCATTTCCTCATCTGATAAACTATACAGTTTAAAATCATCCACAAAAAGAAAATGAGAGATCTTTACACCTTGTTGTTTTCTGGAATCCATATTATAGCCGTGACCTAATCTGTTAAGTAGATGGCTTAATGGGTTAAGGTCAAGATAAAAGAGCAGTGGTGATAAGAGAGTCACCCTAAAATATATCCCTTTGACTTTTTATCCCTGGGATAATAATTTGTCTTTTATTATGGCTTAGCTACAAAGTGGTTTGTCACTGTCTTATGGTCACTGTAATGCAATCGGATCAATGTAGAGTGCATCTTATTCATTTGTAATCACTCTTTTATCCATGAATGTAGAGTGTTGTCAAATTCTTTTTCATAGTCTATCCATACCATACTTAGATTCTTCCCCTTTTTACAGTTCTCCATTATGATTTTAACAACAAACGATCCTTTGTTCCATATTACTTTCTTTTGTTACCCTTTTGTTCTATTGCCATGATTGAGTTTTCTTCTAAAGTACTATAAATCTCTTTTTTCTCTATGAGAAAGCTCATTAATTTTGTGATTAAACCTATTGGTTTATTTCATTTTAATTTACCTGCATTATACTGGTAATTTATGAGTAGCTGTTCGTGACCAGAAAGGTTAATAAAAGGGCAGAGCTCATTGGTAGTGTCCTGAACAATTTTGTTTGGGTCACTAAAGACAGTCTGTTTTCTTAGGTTTGTTATTTATTATATTATATTTTCACAAGTAAAGTGTAGGAAACAATATATATTTCTGATTAAGTTTGAGTTTACTTTTGTGTTAAAGATGATGGCATCATACTCTGTGATTACATAAGTATAACCATGCATGGGATCAGAAGGATCCTACATTTATTAGTCTGATACTTTAGATATTATGGCCACTTGCTGAATTTCATACTATTTGCTACATATTTTTGATTAATATAGTCAGTTAACATTTGGGCATACTTCCTTGTTAAAAAATACCCAGTCATTGTTTGTGTGTTTAAAATACCCAATAAGGCTTGTATTTCCATTATTTTTTACATTCCAGAGTTCATATTCCAAAATCTAGTCAGGGGAGTCTTTGTTCTGTGTGATATATTCCTATAATATTACATTAAGTACCACTGATATTAATTAGGGGATGAACACTTTCTAGTCTTCAATTGTCTTCTTGGCTTCTGGATTTTATATGCTGCTTTGCAAATATTGATAGAGTGTCCCCAGTCTCATTCTATCTCCAACAGTGAACAGACATACAAACATAGACACTGGAATGTGGGATAATGAATTGTGAAGGTTTATGTATTATTTCATTTTACTTTAATTGGGTTTGTTAGCTCAAGTTGAACTTTGAGCCTTGTGGACTATTTTCAACTCAGTCTGAAGTTTCAAAGAAACAAGAAAATGTACAAAGTAAAATTGATGATACAATGTTTGACAAAACAGAGTGGTAGATAGTTATGTAAGGATACAGAGATTAGATACGCATTGTTAAGATAAAATAGTATAAGAAATGTTGCACATCTTATCTCGGTTAAGAAATATATCCAGCTGGAAAGGAGGCGGAATATAGTAGAGAGGATTGGAGTGAAGCAGAATAGGAGGGAGGAGGTAAAAAAACTGAGAGAGGAGAAAGGGGGGGTTAAGTATGATAGGGTAAGGGGAGAGAGGAAGGAGGTGGATGAGCTGCAGGGGAGGAAGAGTAGAGATATAATGAATTTTGGGAAGGGATTTAGGAGATTCCATTACTACAGTAGCATTTACATTGCACCTATTTGTACAGAAAGGCTTTGTGAAACTTATGATACGAGGAAAATGATTTTATATGCAGGGGGATGTTTGATCAAATTTTTGGAGCAAGTATGGAGGAGTGTTCACTAGAATAGTTTTAAATGAGGGGCCTGTAGGTTGATAATGTGTACTGGAAAGAATCTTAACTTGTAGAAGGTTGATTTCTCATTCGAATCACTTCCTAGGAAGGGAAATGAGATCTGATTTCAGCAGTGGTACAGATATCAAAATCCTCTAAGTAGAGAAAAAAATACTAAATCATCTATTTTAATGTAAAGACTTTTGGCAATTAGCAAAACCACAGAAACATTTTTTTATTAGAAGACTTCTAAAAACAGTGTAAGAATAGAAAACTACTTGCGCAGTACTTGAACTGTCTGAAGAGAAAGAGCTGAAGATCATCGGGGTAAACATCCATACTGATTTCACATCTCAGTGCAGCATCACAAGCAATGAATGCATCATCTACTACACCAAGTCCTTAGCCAGCGATTGAATGCCAACATTTTGGGTCTGATTCCAAAAGACTTGCTCTCAGTGTAAGTGACTTGCTCTGATGTATTACAGTGGAGTAAGTCACTTACACTGAAAGCAGGTCTTTTGGAATCTGGCCTCCACTGTAAGCCTACTTACAGATAGGCCTTACATGGAAGTAAGTCACTTACACACAGAGAAAGTCTTCTGAAATCAGGGCAGACTTACACTGAGAGCAGGTCTTTTGGCATCTGGACTTTTGGCTTGATATTTAGGTGTCATATGAGGTGATGGGGGGATTTTGATAATCAGAATATTAAGAAGCTCAGTTTGAACAGCACTGTAGATGGTCTTGATGAATTTGTGCAGTTTACTTCAGTCACCACAGCTATGAATCAGATGTCCTTTTTCAAGAACATTCTGTCCATACTGTGACATGTAAATTGTGGTATAATCATGTCTTTCAAAGAGCTGTGGACAGCTAGACAAAGAATGACCTCACTTGGAGGAGTTTGGGCCTTCTTGAGAACAAGCTTATTCATGATACCTACTATTCAGCATAACATTTAGAACTGCTCCTGTCCACTGAGAGTTCAGCTGCTTCCAATCTAGTTATTTTGACTTGCTGACAATCCATGTAACTAAACCTGTATGACTATATTTAAGTTTTGTTCTTTGCACTCATTTTAAAAGGCTGCACAATTCTCTGTCAATAAGGTTGCCAAAATCAAACTCTCCCTACCTCTGAGTGGTTTTGTTGTGGTGTCTGCAGACATACTGGATGGAGTTTGGCTACAGTATGTGTCAATGGCCACAAATGTAGTTTCATCTCTCTATCCAATATGTTAAAGTTTGCTTGGATAGGGGATGTTTCCAACTTTCTTAAAAGGGGGTTCTATGACACTGCTAATAAAGAAACTTTCATTAGATCTGCATACTGCAGAAAACTGTTGTCCTATCTCAAGTCTTCCTTTTGTATATAACATTGCTGAGATAGTGGACTTATAAGATGGTGGGTAACTGAGAAGTATACTAACAAGATCTCTCTCTGTGAGAAAACTGAGAAAGCCATTAAAAGCTATAAATTTATGGAAATTTCATTTATTGGACACAAATACACTGTCTGATTATCAGCAAAGAAAATCATCCATGAAAATAAAAAAGTCAGCTAATAAAAGAGTAATAAAAGTTCTGAATCACAGGAACATCAAGGCTAATCAGAAGGAAGCAGTCCTGTGACTTCAAATAAACTAGAAGAAGAAACAATAGACTAGATGCAAATGTTTAAAAAGAGGACTTTGGAAGAATATTTAAGAACAAATGAAAAACGATTGGACAAAATGGAAGAAGTATTACATTATCAGTCTGATGAAGTGCCAAGTTAGAAGAAGTCAGAAACAGAAATGAAGAAAAGAATGTCAGAGACTGAAACATCCAATGAAGAAATATTTAAAAAAACAGTACCTCTAGAAAATAAACCATGCAGAGAAAAAAGGAGGTTTTCTGCAGTGCTACAGAAGTTGTAGGGAGCAGACTGTATTCATTTTATGAAGGTACAGATAAATAAGTGGACCTGTGATCCACAACAGGTTTCGCTAATCCAGAGGATATGTCACATGTATGCTCCTAATGTTTGCTCCCAGAAAGAAGCCAAGACCCATGTAAGTTTATTTAGTAATCAAGCATCGTCATGAAGCCAGAATTAAATTTAAACTGCTATGTTTTCCAACTAGGTCAAAAATATATATGTAGGCAGGTCTGGCTTTGTAAGATATAAAAAAAAATTCAATCAAAAGAAGTCCACTCAGCAAAGTGAAGACCATATGCAAATATGAGAGGTCCAAAAGAGACTGTGTCAGTGAAACTCGTTCCTTTGTTCCAAATGAAAATGCTTGAGTAGCAGACAGAAGCTTAGGAGGTGACCAGAAGAACTGGGAGAAGCTTAGATTTGAACCAGATGCCAAAATTGCAAGAAGGTGAAGAACAGGAAGAAGACTAACAGCTAGGTAAATTTACTAAATGGTGGAATAAATAGAGAATATTGGTTCCACTATGACTTGCTTGAACTAGTAGGAAAACTGAAAAACATGAGTGTCGCTTTGTGCAAGTCAAAAGAAGATAGTATTTGCACCAGAAACTAGTATGGTGATAGGGGGAGGACTGTATAGAAGACTAATATTAAAATTAACTTGGTAAATGGTGGAGGAACTGAGTGTCATTTCCACTATGTGTTGATAATTTCAAAAATTGTAGCATATGATTTGTTGATTATTTCAAAATGGGGAGGCTAAAGGCATAGGAATTTCATTTTGTTGTGGTTGTCCAAAAAGGAAACAAATGGTAGAAAAAATAAATGTAAGCAAATTAATTTTTTTATACATTTTGTGTAAAATGGTTTAATTTATTGACAAATGGAATACAGTAGTAGAAAGTATATTTCTATATACAACAAGTAAAAGCGTAAATATAATAAGGGACAATGTGGTGAAATAACTTTTTTGGAGTGGTAGCCGACTTGATTACTAACAGTAAGCCATGGAAGAAATTTTAACTTAAAAAGGTAAAGTATATTATTACTTACGCTGTACCACATGAGAGAGAGACAGAGAAAAAAAATGGAAGTAGAAGGGTAAAGTTAAACTATGATGAGATCTAAAGCTACGGGAAGGGGCTGGTGATGAGGTTGGGCTATGAACACATATGGAGTTGTGCACACAAGCATAAAAGTTAACCATTTTTTCTTAAATTATTAAAGAAATAAGACTGCAGATTAATGGTCATGGACACAGTCAGCAAGATAAAGGCAGTGAAAATGTCTTTAGTTGCCTTGCTCCTGTACATAGATCTGGTGAACTTTTATCAGCCAGAGGAAAAACTGTGAATGATAATTAATAAAGTAATGATTGAATTTACTAGGGAAAGAGCATCAGTAAAGGGGTTAAGTTGATTCTTCCTAAAGAAGGGCAGTTTGGGATGACCTGATTTGAAGAAATACTTTAAAGCTACATAACCAAGAATTTATATATAGCACAAGTGGGGGACTATAGATAAAAGTGGAACAAGATGATGGTGGAGCAAGGTGGATGTATGAGGGATACAGAGAGATTATGATTTTTGGTAGTAAGGACATAATGAAAATATAAATCATTATACAGAATGTAAGTGGCACCCAACATTGTAAAGACTAAGCCAGTGAGGGAGAGGAGAAAGACAATTTTTTTTAATAGGAATGCATACAACTAAGGGCACAGAAGACAAGCAAGAGGTGGTAGGAAATAACTGGATAAAACCAACAAAGAAGCCATACTACTAGGAGAAAAAGTTGGAAGGGAAGACATGACAGCTAAAGAAGAAGCCAAGTCAAGCAGGTATTTGAATCACAGGTTAGATAATGTCTTCCATATCATGGACTGTTGGTAGAATACAGACAAAAGTGGTGGGGGGAGTACTGGTAAAATACCAGCTCTGATAGGGTTTTTAGTGGAATCAAGAATGGAAGGTGATATTAAAAAACAATATATATAATAAGGCATATAAAACACTACATAATAACTACAAAAAGGAATCAGAGGAGATTAGAAAATATGTAGGGGAGACTAGAATGAGAAATTACAAAACAATAACAGAAGGAAATTTGTAAGGCCTCTAGGAATGCTACAAAGTCCATAAGATTAAGGATATTTGCATGTAAATGCTTAGATAGGTGTTTTATACTCAGGACAGACTTGGGGGCTTTCCCCTCAAGCGGAGATCATATGCTGAGGATGTGAAGGGAATGTCAGGGGAAATTATTAACACATTTTCTGGGAATATATGGAGCTGATTAAATGTAATGACTCCCTACAGAATGTCCTGACAGATTTATTGGGGGAACATGTTATATTAGCCAAGAAGACAATGCTATTGAGTTTGTGTCTAAGTTTAAAATTGTCAAGACATAGTAAGGCCTTATTAAGTTTAATGTCACTAGCAGTTAAAAAAAGCAAAAGTGTAAATTAAATATTAACCAGCTGTAAATACAGTATAAATAATGTAAAACAAAGTAAAAGAGCTAGAGATGGGATCAGTAAAAGAAGGGGGAAATCATTTACATAAAAATAACACGTGTGTTTGGAAATAAAATACCCAAATAATACTCAAATAAGATGACTAAAACTGAACTGAAAAGTATATGAGCATATTCTAATGCACAAGATTAAAAGAACATAGCTATGATGGAAGCTGTATGTATACTGTATTAATACACTAATGCAAAGTGTTATTGTGATGTTTTACACTGCTATTAAATTACTTGAGTTCATGTTATAAATTTACAATGTGATGAATACATTTTTTTACGTTAGCTGTCAAATTTAGTGTAAATTGTACTCCACCCAGAATTATAGCTATTCCACAGATTTCACAGCCACAACCACCCCCTTTAATTACTATGGAACAGGTTCTCTCAGCCTTCTCAAAAGCTAAGAACACCTATAGGTCCTGTTAATATGCCAGCTTACCTGATTATCAGTGACAAATATGGCATATCTGAACCCCTACTTAACCTCTTCAATCACAGTCTCTCCACTTGTTACAGTCCTGGAGCATGGAAAACTGTTGCTGTAATCCTGTTACACAAGGCTGGCCCAACCACAGACTCTGGTAACTATAAACCTATTTATGTCATTAGCCTCATATGCTAAGCTATGGAGTGTAATATCTTATTCCTCATTAATCTGAACATTGAAAAATTCTTAAACCTGGACCATCATCAATTTGGCATTGTCAAAGGAAGGTATTGTCTCTTAAACCTCATTAATTTCTTTGAAAAGGTTACCAAAGCAGCAGATGGTGATTATGCAGTACACGCAACATATCTGAACCTGGCTAAGGTATTTGATACTATTCCCCATGAAGGTATTACTGACAAACTTTTAAATCTCAATTTAAATCCATATGTTGTGTGGTGGATAGCTAAGTCCCAGATGCCAGTTATGAAAGCAAAAATGTTACCAGTGGTGCACCACAGGGCTCACTTGGTTTGACCATGTTAGCAACAGGTGCAAGGACAATGGTCTTAAAATTAAATGTGAAAAATGTAGCATAATTCGTTTTTTAAAACAAAATATTTTCAGATCCTATATAGGTGACACAACCTTCCAATCATACACTATCATAAGGGATTTAGGCATTCTTGTTGATAATTCCGTATCATTTGACCATTGTGCCTCCGCAGTTGTTCAGACAGCCTTGTATCTCTCTCTCTCTCATCTAATTTCCAAAGGCACCTTCACTATATCCAAAGAAGCCTCAATTCCCCTTCACACATATTTCATCAGACCCATTACTGAATATAATGCACCTTTCGGTATGTATTCATCTAAATGGAACAATCAGCTTCAGAGACTTCACAGATTCATAAATAAACAGATCAGTGGCCTCAAAAATCTTAGTTAGCAGGGCAGACTAGCAGCCATATCTCTTTGTTCAGCCTCTTGAATAATGAAAGATTGTCTAACAGCTTTTAAGGCTCATGATTGTCTGTGTAGATGTGCTGTCTAGAAGCTTTCAAGATGGTAAAACAATTCCAAAAAAAAAAAAAGACTGTAAAACAATTTCATCACTAGAAAGCTAGATGCTAAGAAACTTAAAGTCATAGTGGATGTGCCTCATTCGGAGGAAACAATTACATCTCATAAAATTTATATGAATGATGCAGTATCTTGGCATGTTTATTCCAAACTTTTTGGAAGAGTGCCTTTAAAGAAATTACTGTACTGGAACATTACTTGGCACAATACAGCAGACAGGAGCAAGAAAACATCACTGAACTGACTGGAAACAGGGACTGTAATGGACACATTGATGTATTTTCTTGGGAGTAAGGTAATCTCAAGGAAATGCCAGTCCAGAATGGTATTGGTGTTGTGGTATTTTATGACAGCAAACCAGATGTTTATTTATCAAGAGCTTTTAGGGAATCCCAGAAGAGATATACAAAGACAGAAAAATAATTCCTTGCCATAGTCCATGGATGATAGAAGTTCCCTGTCTATATTTATGGAAAAACTGTGTTTGTGGAAACAGACCAAACCAATGCAGAGTATATTTAAGTCTTGGTATGAGTTTGCAAGGAATGCTGCCAAGACTGAGAAAGCATGACTTAACTATTAAGAACTGATAAAGCAAGGAGATTCATATAGCAGATATGCCGGACACGTGTACCTACCACAGATGTAAGAGGATTTGCTTGGGAAAAACTGGAAGTGAACTAGAGAATACCAAAGGGATGCAGAAAATCTTAAAGAGGTGTAATATGAGTAATATATTATAGAGAATACTCTGAGATGTAATAATGAAAGGTACCTAGAACAAAAGCCTGCTGTAGATGAAGATATACAATGATATTTTTTGTTTAAAGCAGAAATAGGTCATATAGAAGACCTACTGTTTAAAGCAGATACAGTAAAAGTACTTAATCAGCAAAGGATACAAATTATGTTAAGAATATGAGTCACATTTGTGAACTGTAAATTGAAACGAAAGAGCATGTGGTAGGCAGGATACTGGCCAGTAATGCTCAAGACTGAGCAAAAAGTAAAAGCCAATTTAGTGTGCAGTACATATAACAATAATCCAAGAGAAAAGAGGATTTTCTTACTGGGACAAGCATGGAGTAAAACAAGAATTAATTTGTTCCTGTTTAGAGAATATGTATATCTTATTTGTGCTGGCTGCTATACTAATTTTCCATAAGTTTCGAAGTTATATGACTAAACAATTGTTCTTATCAGTGCACTTCCATCCATCCTCAACCCCTTTTCCCATATTACACATGGGGTCACGGTGTCACTTCAGCAGTGACAATCATCTCGAGCCAAGGTTTTTACACCACCGGGTGGCTAGCCCCGTTCATTTGTATACTCACTCCCACATACCATCTACCCTAGGACACAGGTCACATATATATATTGCTCTGATTATAGGGTGTGATATCTACATTATTCTTGGGTTGTGCATTTGTTTTCATGACTTAACAAATCTCCCCATGTTTTTGTTTCATGTTGTTATGGCTATGGCAGCAATCTTTATCATGTGTTGATATTGTCTGTATTATACTAATATCACAGCTGGAGTCAATGACTGCCCACAGTCTGTAGTCTTTCAGACAGCTGTTTGGACACAGGATGTGTATGTATTTGTGACATCTGTGACTTAAATGATGCACAGGAAAGGGCCTAGCAGACAGCCCTGATGTAAGGATCTGATCACTGGACCTGAGATATAAGTCACTTCACACATTTCAACATATTTAGATGCCACATATGTGAGCCACTGGTCTACCCACTTGGTGATGCAGGAGTTTATGGCCAAATCTGACAATGTTGAGTGAATACTTCAGTGTGGATTTGTATCAAATGCCTTGGGCTTGTCAAGTTCAAAAGGATGATAGTGTTGTCATCATGTATGCCCTTGATGATTTCTTTGAGGACATCTAATAGATGTAACAGACATAATGTAGCATTAACAACTCACACAGGTCTGTTGCACACATTTGGGATATTATTAGTATCCATTTAGAAAAGTTCCATGATGACATATTGGTCTACCTCACAGATGAGGAGAGTCAGGATGTGTCTATACATGTATACATCAGGTGATGCCGCCCCCCCAACTCAGATGGATGAATGTTGATGTACACCCTTCTACAGAAACATATTCTGTGTATTTAACTGTGTCAGGAGGGTGTATGTGCTGAGGCACACTATAGGTGATCTGTGATGTTGTCTCAGCCCATTGATTCTGCATGATAGGCCTGGATGAAGGTAAGACAGTGTATACTGCCTATCTTTGACATGGCCTAGGGTATGGATACAATCTCCAATGTAGGTATCATTGAGAAACTTCTCCAGCTGGGGATTAACCTTTACGTTAACAGATGGGTAACAAATTGGCTCACTGAGAGAATGCTGTCACCATTTGCAGACCTCAGGGATTTGTGCTTAGCCCTTTACTGTTTGGAATCTATTTCTTGACAGTTCAGGCTAACATTTATGGCCTTTGGCTTACCACATTTGCGGATTCTTGCATATTGGGTACAATCACTGAGTCCACCAATGATGATACCATACTAAAGGAGGGACTAACACAAACAAATGATTGGTGACAAAGCCACACAGTCTACAAATAAATGAAAAAATAAGACTTATGTGTCCTCCTCCAAAGTGGAATTCTCTGCTAATTACAGCACTGACAACACTCCCGCTATGCTGAAACTCAGTGATGCAAAACCTGAGAACACACACAGTAATCTGAACTTCGACCACCAAGTGTCCACAGTAGTATGGAAAGGCTATGTTATGCACATCATAAGTCATGCCATTGTATTCAGATCTTAGGATTATATAACAGCACTGTACTCAAACCTCATCAGAACACCCATAGAGTATAATGCTTCCTTTTGTATGTGCATCAACAGACACATGCAGCAGCTTGAGAGACCACAGGGTTTCTCACCAAGAAAACACAGGGCCTACAAACCATGTCATGACATATTTGGTTAGACTGAAAGTGAAAGATATGTCACGATAATCTGTATCATATAGGAAGAGTTGACTTCTGCTGGCCTCCAGGCCAGTCCTTCTAATCAGATATAGGTGATGACATCAGCACATCAGCAGTGTCTGGTGAGGAGAATATGGTAATAGCAGTGTCCCAGATGCTGGTGTAAAATATTTTCTCTAATGTCATGCAAGTGCAGAAATACACAGACACATACACACCCCAGTTGACTGCAGTGATAATAGAATCCCTAAGTACACAGACTACAGAACTCTGTATTTAAGGCAAGTGCTACAGCTCAAGTCTGACTTTGAGTGTCTCAGACAACATATTATAGATGATGACATCAGCAGTGTCTGGTGAGGAGAATATGGTAATAGCAGTGTCCACATGCTGGTGTAAAAAGCTCTTTCTAATGTCATGCAAGTGCAGAAACACATGCACACACCCCAGCTGACTGCAGTGAGAATAGAACCCCTGCCTAAGTACACAGACTATAGAGCTCAGTACTTTATGCAAGCATCATAGCACAAGTCTGACTTTTACAAGACTGCAGGACACCTTATAGTGAATGACATCAGCAGTGGATGTATGAAATTAGAAGTTATGTACCTACCATAACGTTCCATGTTAGTTGTCTTCTCTCGCCTTCTTTCTTGCTGGATGGGTTCGGAGCCGATCCTCGGCTCTGACTCGGCACTTGCTTAGCTTGAGAACTCCTTTTACCAGCTCGAGGCAACCCTATATCCCATGATGCAAGGCGAGACTACCTCAGATCTCGTTTGGTAGCTATAATACCCTGCTAAATAAAACTACTCCCAAAGGAAGAGCAAAGACAAACCTAGTAGAACCAGGCAAAGAGTTCTTGAGATAGACTCTTCTACTGAAGACTCAGGAGAGAAAAACCTGAGAAAGAGGAACCCTTCAAGATCTGTCCAGGCCAGGGGGAAGGAGGGAGGGCTTAAGAAAGAAGAGAGAAGACAACTAACATGGAACGTTATGGTAGGTACATAACTTCCAAATGTTAAGTTGTCAATCTCGCCTTCATTCTTGCTGGATGGGATCGCGTCCCTAGCACCTGTATCCCGGGTGGCTCAATGGAGCAGACTCCTGAGTACTGTGGAACCAAAACTGGCTCTGTCCCTGGAGGCCAAATCTTATTTGTAATGAGAGACAAAGGTATGAGGAGTGGCCCAAGTAGCTGCTGCACAAATGGTATCAATGGGTAGCCTATCCTGAAAAGCTGTAGAAGTGGATAGGCTCCTGGTTGAGTGCGCCTTCGGTTTAGAGGGTAGTTGCTTGCCTCTGAGCGAATACACGTAAGAAATGGTGGAAGATAACCATCTGGATAAGGTCACTTTAGATACTGGGAGACCTTTTCTGTTTTCTGCATAGGAGACAAATAATTGGTCCGATTGCCTGAATTGTTTAGTTCTATGCAAATAATACCTGAGCTGACGATGGACATCCAAAAAATGAAGCTTTTGTTCAGCTCTGTCAGAATAATTTGGGAAAAAAACTGGTAGATCGATGGATTGATTAATATTAGTTTGAGAAACAACTTTGGGGAGAAATGATGGATTTGTTCTCAAGGATAGCCTGTCCTTGTGAAAAACCAAGTAAGGGGAACGGATGCAGAGAGCTTGAATCTTGGATACCCTTCTTGCTGAAGTGACAGCCAGTAAGAATATAGTTTTCCAGGTCAATAACTTCAAGGAGCATGAAGCAGACGGTTCGAAGGGTGGTAAAATCAAGGATGCTAACATTAGATTCAGATCCCATTGTGGAGGAGGATGTTTTATTGGAGGCTTCAGGAGAAAAACTCCTCTCAGAAAAGCTTTGCATAGTCTATGTGACATAATGTTATGGTCTTGCAAGCCAACATGATATTTGGAAATAGCTGCCAGTTGAACTTTGACTGTTGATGAAGAAGATCCTGACTGAAAAACTTCAGCTAGAAAATCTAAAACAGAATGCACAGGTGCAGTAAAGGGATCAATGTGCCTGGGGTTTGCCCAAAGGGAAAAACGTTGCCACTTGCTAGCATAAACCGTTCTGGTGGACGACTTCAAAGAAGCTATTAAGATATCTCTGACAGGATCAGAGATCATAGGAAGCCTGGCTAGGGAAGGAAGTGGAGCAACCAAGCAGTGAGGTTGAGAGAACGAATGGCCCGGTGCTGTTGACCCGATTGGTGGATCAAAAGATCCGGAACTGGGTCCAGATGCCAGGGCTGCACCAGGAGGTGACGATGCAGAGTCGGAAACCAAATTTGTCGAGGCCAGTAAGGGGCAATGAGAATCAACTTGGCCCTCAAGATGGTAGCTTTCTGAATGACTTGTGGAATTAAGGGGAAAGGATGAAAAGCGTACAGAAGTCCCCGGGGCCAATCCTGGGTTAGAGAGTCTCTCAGGGGTTGGCCTTGTAGGGGAAAGAGGGTGAAGTACGGGCATTTGTTGTTTTGGGGTGTAGCAAAAAGATCGCAACAAGGGGTGCCCCACTTCAGAAATATCTCGTCCACTATTGATTGATTGAGAGACCACTCGTGAGGCATGAGAATGGCTCTGCTCAATCTGTCCGCTAAGAGGTTGGACCTGTCGGGGATGTGCGTTGCTATCAGAAACCGATGAGAGGAGATTGCCCATTGCCAAAGTCTGAGAGCTTCTCGACACAAAGGATAGGACCTGGTCCCGCCCTGCTTGTTGATGTACCAGACCACAGACATGTTGTCTGTTTGAACTGCAATAGTCCCCGTGGGAAGAAAGTCATTGAGGGCTTGCAACGTTAAAAGCACCGCTCTCATCTCCAGGACATTTATGTGCAGATGGTATTCGATGGGTTGCCAAGTCCCGTGGACCATCCTGCCCTGATAATGCCCCCCCCACCCAATCAGAGAGGCATCCGTAGTGACTGTGGCAACTGGAGGAGGGGGAACAAATGGTCAGCCCTGATGAAGTAGAGGGGAAGATATCCACCAGGTTAGATGAGTCCTGCACGATTGTGTAACTAAGATTTCGTGCCTCATAGGAAGGTTCTGGAACGACCACTGAGTGAATAACATCCACTGCAGAAGACGCATGTGGAAGCGAGCTAATGGTAGAAGTACAATGGACGCAGCCATAAGACCTAGAACTTTCAGAACCAATCTGGCTTTGACTTTGCTGCTCTGCAATAAAATCCGAACGTATTTTTGGATGTCCAGAATTCTCTGATCTGTTAGTCTGGCTAACAAATTGACAGTGTTTAATTCTGCGCCTATAAAGGTGATAGATTGGCAAGGCAGCAGAGAAGATTTTTCGAAATTCACCGATATCCCCAAACTTTTGCAAAGCTGCAGAGTGTAGTCTCTGCTCTGAAGAAGCTGATGCTTGGTGGTGGCGGAGAGGAGCCAGTCGTCTAAGGAAACACCTGGAATCCTTGACGTCTCAGATGAGCTGTGACCACTGCCATGCATTTGGTAAACACTCTGGGGGCTGAAGTGAGACCAAAGGGCAGGGCTCTGAATTGATAATGACTGGTCCCTAGCCAAAAGCAGAGAAACCTCCTGGAGCGCCTGTGTATCTTTATGTGATAGTACGCGTCCTGAAGGTCTATCGAGCACATCCAGTTGTCCTTGCCCAGAAAGGGCAGAATGGACTGAAGCGTGACCATCCGGAATCTTGCCTTCTTGACAAATCTGTTTAGATTGCTCAGGTCTAATATAGGTCTCCAATCTCCCGTCCTTTTGGGGACCAAAAAGAATCTCGAGTAGACGCCGGATCCGACTTGGTCTGCTGGAACAGTCTGGACGGCTCTTTTTTCTAGGAGCTTTGAAACCTCCTGTTTTGCCAAATACCTTTGACCGGGTGAGATGTCTAGAAGGGATTGGTGAGGTACGGGATACCTTTCTAAGGGGATTTTGTAACCCTCGGATATGATCGACTGTACCCACATATCTTGTGAAAGGGAACGCCAGGCTACTGGGTACAGCGATATCCTTCCCCTGACTGCCTCCAAGGGTGGACAGTCGGGCAACACCTCAGGGATGCTGAAAGGGCTTCTCAGGAAGAGACTCCCTGTTGCCCTGATTCTGAGGACCCCCCCCTGCCTCTAGGGCGGCGTCTAATATTGTTACCCCCTCTGCCTCTGGGGGTAAACTGACCACGCGTGTCCGGCGCTGCTCCTTGGGCTTTACGGAACCACATCTTTCCTCCTTTCTGACCCTTGGGATAGGGTCTAGAAGGGGTGGAAAAATGGACTCCAACGGCAGAAAGAGTTTTGCCGTCTTGCTCACACCTGGTCAAGGTTTCCTTCACCTGAGGTCCGAACAAAGCTGAACCGTCAAAGGGGGTATTGGTGAAGGACGCCTTAAAGGGGTCCGTGAAATTACAAAGCCGCATCCAGGCTTGACGTCTAAGAGCCACTCCTGTGCCTGCGGCTCTGCTCGCTCCATCGGCTGCATAGGATATGAGCCACATGGAGGAGTTGGTTAAAGAATTTAGGATTGCTAGCTGTGAGGCAATCTTGTCTTGAGCCCCAGCAGCTGAAGGATCCTGAACCACTTCACCTAGTTCCTTGAGAATATCTCTTTGAAGTCTGGTGAAATGACAAAGGTAGTTCAGCGAACGCATAGCAAAGGTCGCTGAAGAAAACATCCGCTTGCCATACCTGTCCATGGTCCTAGAATCTTTGTTAGGAGGATGGACAGGCACTGAAGGATCCGCAAGTTCTTCTTGGTGGCCGCCGCCACCACCATAGCATCCAGAGAGATGCCCTTAGAGAGAAACTGCTTATCTGAAGGGGCCGTAATAAATTTGGATGGCCTCCTGGGGACCGGTTCCACAGAATCTGGAGCTGCCCACGCCTTCCGAGCCACTACTTGCATAAGTGGGTCGAAAGGCGGAGACACCCAGGAGGTGGAGGGTCGGGATCCAAAAGCCTCCAGGTATACCGACTCATCCTCGGAGGGGTCAATGGAGGGCCAGTTCCCCCTCTGTTTGAGGAGTTCAAGGATGTCTGAAAAGGAGACATCCTCAGAGGGGGACCGTGGGGAACCCTCCGACTCATCTAAGTCGGTATCAGATGTTGTAGACTCAGGGGAGTCTGTGTGTTTCCTCTTACACGTCCTCTTCCGAGGGGGTTCCCCTGCGGGATCAGGAGAAACCTCAGAAGAGGAAGTTATTCCCAATGGGGAAACCTGGGGCGATGGATCCATGGGCCTGAGAGCAAGAGTCTGGCAAGAGACATCAACATGCACCTAAGAGGGAGGAGCTAAAGGGATGGACCGTTGACCTGGCTCAGGTGCCAGGACACTCCTCATCACCTCAAAGGCTCCTCTCCCAGGGAGGCCAGAATATTCCCGTTCCGAAGAAATAGGAACTCCCGGCTCCACTGAGAGAGAAGGCTCCGAGGCCGATGTCGGTGCCTAGCTTACCAAGGCCGAAGCCCCGAGAGGGAGAGCGGGGTCGGACAAGGGTCCGATGCCACTAGCCCCCTCGGAGCCGACCAGGGAAACCCGACGACCGGATCCCTCCAAGGAAGGTCTCATGGAGGAGATCAGAGCCGAAGACGACAGAGCCGAAAGGGGATGTATCGGTTCCGGCGCCGGCACGGTCGCTGTCCCGAGAAGCTCTGGCTCCGAACTCTGGGGAGTCGGAGGAGGAAGTTCAAGGGGAAGAGCAATAGCCGAAGTCTGCTGAGACGGGCTATGGAGCATTTGGGCTAGTGCCTGTGACTTCAACAGCCTGCTTACCACCCTCTCTAAACCGTGGTCAGACAGCCTGGAAGATCTCGAAGATCGGCTCCGATGACTCCGTTCCGACAAAAGAGGAGACCTCGGAGCCGAGTGGATCGATTCCAAAGAAGGGGACCGAGATCTCTTCTTGGACGAAGCCATCGGAGCCGACGTCCTCTGGGTTCCAGATGGAGCCGAAGGCTTCTCGGCTCTGATACTGGATAACACGTCGGCTCCAGCCGGAGCTGACAAGGTAACTGTAGATTGAGTGTCGGAGCCGGCAGGAACCGACACTATCACATCAGAGGTAGAACGATCGGCTCCAGCCGGAGCCGATCTCGACTCCGAAGGAGTCGGAGCCACCGTAGGAGGCTTAACAACTGTAGCCTGAACCTTAGGTGGCTTTGAAGGTTTACTCGACCCAGTCTTAGTGGGTGAACCTTCTGGCTTTAATAAGCCACGGAGGATCAATTTGTTCCTCCTCTCCTGCAGGACTCTCTGGCTAAAAGAATGACATATGGCACAGGAGTCCTGCAGGTGTAAAGGCCCCAGGCAGTAAACACAAGAAGTGTGACCGTCTGTCAGAGACATTTTCTGACAGCACGAGTCACACTTCTTGAAGCCTGAGACCTTTCCTTCCTTAGACATAGTCCAAGTAAAAACACTACTCACACACTCTAAACAGTCACACTATTAATCCCCAAAAAAAACACACACGCAGATAGGGATTAATAAAGAGGCCTAGGCCTAACTGAAAAATTAAACTTAACTAATTAACTAGAAGTTTTAAACAAAGGGGAAATAGGGTGGGCTGTAGAAACACTACACACTATTTGGCTATGAAAAGAGAAAGGGAGAGAAAAAACCCTGACTAAACTGCTTGAAAATTCAAACTCACCTGAGCTGGTAAAAAAAGAGACCTCTTCGCAAAGCGGCAAACGAGATCTGAGGTAGTCTCGCCTTGCATCATGGGATATAGGGTTGCCTCGAGCTGGTAAAAGGAGTTCACAAGCTAAGCAAGTGCCGAGTCGGAGCCAAGGATCGGCTCCGAACCCATCCAGCAAGAATGAAGGTGAGATTGACAACTTAACATTGGGTCTGTAGGCATGTGCAAGTGTCCAAACAGTGTCACTCCATGGGATTGGAGTGGTAACTGTAGGATACTCACTTATGCTCTTCTGTCTAGATAGATAGACACATGCGCGCACTCACACACACACACACACACACACACACACACACACACACACACACACACACACACACACACACACCAGTTGACTGCAGTGGGAACAGAATCCCCTGCCTAAGTACACAGACTACAGAGGTCAGCATTTTACGCAAGCACCATGGTGCAAATCTGACTTTTACAAGGCTGCAGGACAAGTTATAGTGGATGACATCAGCAGTGGGTGTTGGAGAAAAGGTGTTGGGAGGCCTGCTTGAAATGGATGTGTAGGCATATGCAAGTGTCAAAACAGTGTCAATCCATGGAATTGGAGTGGTAACTATAGGATACACACTTATGCTCTTCTGGCTAGACAGACAGAAACACACACACACACACACACTCACATACATACACACACACACACACACACACACACACACACATATATACATTTGACTGCAGTGTGACCAAAACCCCCTAAGTACACAGACTACAGAGCTCAGTACTTTATTAGTTAGTGATGTGTTACAGATGGATGACATGGAGACATTCTGAAGACATATAATAAAAAATAAAAAGAGAGATAAAGGTTGGGGTGAAAGAAAAAAAGACATACAATTAGTACTATCATATGTGACATGCAATGCATTAACACAATTATACAACTATTTTATCTGAAATATTACATTTACATAGACATCCTAACAACTACGCACTATAACTACAGATTGCTGAAAGTAATCCTTGAAATGTGCATATATTGCACATATGATTGGTCCAATTATACAGAAACTCTGTTGTTGATTGTATTCAGTATTCCTGTTTTCTGTTTTCTGCTTTTTTATCAATACATTTTTTAATACCTTTCATTGTGGCTGGTCCTTCAGAGAATACTTTTAACATCTCGAGAGCACTTGTGCTTGCTTTAGTGAGACTGTGGCTGCTCCTAAAAGCCTTGCTGCTTTAGTCACACCCTACCATATGTATTAGTATTAATTTTACACAGTATTATTGCGTACCCTTTGTAAGAGCCTTAGGGTAGCTGACTGGTGGCACTGTGATTACCTCAGAGTCTGAGCAGAAAGGGGCACAGCTAGTAAATTTATGCCAGCTTTTCCCAGATGTGAGTGTGTGTGTGTGTGTGTGTGTGTGTGTGTGTGTGTGTGTGTGTGTGTGTGTGTGTGTGTGTGTGTGTGTGTGTGTGTGTGTGTGTGTTGACCTACATCACAAGAGAAAAGAAAGACTTTCCAAATCCCCCCACCTTTAGGATAGCACACTCTACCAAACACTTTAACACAGAATTATTTCAAATTGAGCTCAGAGCATGCAACTGGAACCCTTTAAAATCCCTTCCACTTGAAGAGGCTGTAAAGTATTTTAACACTACTTTCTTATCTATTCTTGATAAGCATGCTCCTAAACGTTCCATCAGAATGAAGTCCAACACAGCCCCATGGCTCTCGAATGAAACTAGAAATCAAATTCTGCTTAGGAATAAAGTATGGGCCAAATGGAGATCTAATAAAAATAGCTCTGATCATCTCCATTTTAGGCAGCTTAGAAATAGTACAAAAAAGGCAATACTTACAGACAAAAAACTACTACTGCAAACTTCAACAAACTCATCAAAATAATCCACAAAAGTTCTGGTCTTGCATAAATAACCTCCTTTTCCCCAGGTAACTCTCGAACACCCACTCCACTTGATGCAGATCCAAATACTCCCCATCAAACTGCCAATACCTTTAACTCTTTCTTCACTGAGACTATACAATCTCTAGCTAGGCAACTTATCTCTGATAACTCCAGCCTTCCCATCAACTTACCACACTCTTCCTCAAAATTCATACTACAACCCATTTCTACTTCTCTCATCTACAAATTTATTCATAAACTTAAGCCATGTACTCCATCTGCTGACAAACTTCCTTCCCAATATCTCCAAAAAGCAGCCAAAGTAATTGCCTACCCTATATCTACACTTATAAATAGGACAATTCAAGAAGGAACCATCCCAGATATCTGGAAAATATCCCATATTATCCCCTTACATAAAGGTGGGAACACCAGTGATTACACTAACTATCGGCCAATTGCTCTTTTATCACCCTTAGCAAAAATTATGGAGAAATGCATTCACCAACAACTTTTACATCATCTCTCTCTACATAACTTAACAGCAAGCTGTCAACATGGCTTTAGACCATCACATAGTACCACCACTGCCCTCCTATCCTTTACAGAGACCATCAATAGTAACCGCAACAAAAACATCCTCTCATCTGCACTCTTCATCGACTTCTCTAAAGCCTTCGACATGGTTAACCATACCCTCCTAATTAATATTCTTGAATCTCTTCCCTTTGCTTCTCTGGCCATTAAATGGTTTAGGTCATACCTCAGCAATAGGCAACAGGCAGTTCTCTGGGAAAATCAAATTTCTTCCTTTTTACCTGTCACCATCGGGGTCCCTCAGGGCTCCATTCTTGGACCACTTCTTTTCTCCTTATTTATTAATGATCTCCATGTAGCAATTCCTCAAGCCACATGTATTCAATATGCAGATGACTCCACACTAATATGCTCAGCAACCTCTCCAACTGAACTATACTCTCTTACTCAAAATGTTTTTAATACTGTAGAAACATGGTTTACCAAACGTTGCCTCCTTCTTAATGCCAAAAAAAACAAAACTCCTTCTCTTCACACCCACTACTAGGTCCACCCCCCTAGACTTCTCAATCTCTTCAAATAATGGCACTGTCATTTTCCCTGACTCTACCACCAAACTTTTAGGAATAACCATTGACAAAAATCTCTCATTTGATCACCATATAAACAACACCATTAAAATAGTCAACAGAAAAATAGGATCTTTATATAGAATAAAACCTTTCTTAACCTCAACAGTCAGAGCCAAGATCGCTCACTCCCATCTAATCTCAACTCTTCTGTATGCCTCACCTATATTTACCAACCTTAAGAAAACTAACCTCAACAAATTAGCAACTTCCTACAATAATATTGCCAGATTCGCTACTGGCAATCCCTTCAGAACTCATCACTGTTCTAATCTTAGGCAACTAGACTGGCTGGAATTCCAAAACCATCTGATAATCCCCCAACTCACTATTGCCCACAAAATATTTTACCAACCCAGTAATACCCCTATACTCTCAAAACTCTTAATCCCATATAATAATCTGAACTCATTACACTCTTCTAGCAAACTCCTTGCAAGCTTAACTAAGTCTAATAATACAGCTGGTGACTCTCTGTTTACTAACACAGCAGGAAAAAACTGGAACCTGCTACCCAGTGAACTAACACTAATTACATCCTTGCCACTCTTTAAACAAAAACTAAAAAAATACCTCCAAAGGCACTGGCTATGCCCTTGTAGTAACCCTGACTAACAATTGCCTTTTACCCCTGTTTCTTCCTCTTCTAACCATACTTCCAAACATTTAAATACTTAGTCTTGTAATTAAGACTAACACTATTTAAACTCTAATAAACCTATTGCTTAAATCCTTTAACCTGATGTGAACTATTGTACATAATAATTACTGTATTATATCTGTTTTAGCTTTCTTAAACTATATTATGTTCACTGTACTTTTCTTAGTGTTTTTGATCTCTGATATGTTATAACTACCTGTTTCATTTGGTTTATTAATCCTAATTAACATG
The DNA here is from genome assembly GCF_019279795.1 of Protopterus annectens. Lineage (NCBI taxonomy): Eukaryota > Metazoa > Chordata > Ceratodontiformes > Protopteridae > Protopterus > Protopterus annectens. The sequence continues at coordinate 244,332,902 of NC_056747.1, read as the reverse complement.
TAACAATATTTTTACATATTTGTATATCTGTGCGGAGCTTTTCTCCCCGGGCCTCTACTAAAAATGGATATATATCCAGCTAGACTAGCCCGGTTAACAAATGTAAAATAAAATAAAAAAAATAAAATGTGTGTGTGTGTGTGTGTGTGTGTGTGTGTGTGTGTGTGTGTGTGTGTGTGTGTGTGTGTGTGTGTGAGTGTGTGTGTGTGGGTGTGTGTTTGTGTGTGCGCTCGTGTGTAACTCAAATGTCCAAGTGTGTGTGTTAGCTACTGCAAACAGGGGCACACAGTTCCAGAGTGGATAGCATGGAGTTTTGTGTGGGCCTGCAAAGAGAAACAGAGTCCAGTCCCAGGTCTGGAACGTGCTCCCTGTGTGCTGTTAAGAGAAACTGTGCTTGGTGCAAGGAGCTGCATATGAAAATACTGCATGAATCCATCTTTGCTCTTAGTGCCCATCCTTCGCCAGAGGCAGTGGTGAGGATTGAGTCTCCTTGATTGCTGGCCTAGAGCAGGGACCCATCACAGTCAGGTCCAGGTAGGCCATGTGCAAGGATTTGCCTTTGTTTATGGCTTTAGTGACTGTCTCAAAGTTCACCAAGTTCAAGAGGCAGGATCTCCCTTTAACAAAACCAAACTGAGTTAGGCCAAGCAATTGGAGGTCTGCTTAATCTTTGTTGATAAGATCCATGATTATTCCTTCCATAGCCTTGCAGATAAGGCTGGTTAGGCTTATGCAGCTATAGTTTCCAGGGTCTGTGGAGGCACCTCCTTTATGTAACGGGATGACAGATGCTGTTTTTCATTCAGCAGGTACAAAACCAGTGCTTAGACTGTGATTAAAATGAGTATCCACTGGAGCATCTAGTTCCTGTTTTAATCCATTCAGAACATAACCTTTGGTATTATCAGGTCCCACAGAGGCTGTGTTTTGGGCTTTGGAGAGATAATTTACTACCTGCTCCTTGTAGATACTAAGTGAAGGGCAGGTGATAGGGATGCTTTGGGGGATATGTGGCAGGGACAAGGGGGAGAAGTTTTCACTGAACCTGTCAACTAGCAGGTTGGCTATTTCTGTGGGTTGAGTATATGTGATGCCATTAACAACCAGTTCTGTGCAGATCTGGGTTTTTCCTTTAAGGTTTCTAATGTAGCTAAAGAAGGCCTTATGGTTATCCTTAGCAAAGGAGGCTAATTTTTATTCATAGTTGGCTTTAGAATGCCTTACAAGGTGCCATATTTGCATGTTTAAGCCAAGAAGGGAATGCTTCCAATTCCTAGACCGTTCCTCCCTGCTCTTGGACAGCAATTTCTTTCTCTTATTGTATAACTTATTAATGGCGAATGTCCACCAGGCAGACTTGTTCTTTCCTGAGGATCTTCTTTTGATCCTATCAGGTATGGCTTATTCAATACATTTTTATGGATACTTATGCAAGGAATTGATGTAAATCCAAGTATATGTGCCTATGCCATCAGTGAGGGCAGTGGCTGTGAAGCAGTTGTTGCTAATGGGGGGGGGGTCAGATGTTATTTTTACTTCTAATGAGACTAATTTATGATCAGACCTCACTAGGGAGAGTCACACACATGGTATGTTGCAATGAGCACCCATGTTAGTGGGCACCAGATCCAGAATATTTGGGCCCCATGTGGGGGTGTCAACCAACTGGTCCACGGCATTTGAGTTGATGGAGTCCAAGAACCTTTGGGCAAGTGGGTTATTACAAGTATAATTTACCCAGTCTATGGATGGGTAGATAAAGTCACCTAAAACCCGGGTGTTTTGCTGTATCTTGAGTAATTCAAGTAGATCCAGGGATGCAGTGTGGGTATCCTGGTTCATGAAGGTGGTCCTATAAATGGCAATAACTTGGAGAGGGGTCTTACTGACAGTCAGCTGGATCTGGATTAGTTCAAGGTAATCACTTTGTTTAAACAATCTAGAGGTGTATTAATCTTTGATGAATATTGATACTTCACCTCCTTTAATTCTTGCACTTTCAGTTTGTGATCTGAATGTGGGAAAGGCATTATAACTCAGTATGGCCAGGGTGCTTTCCACAGCCTTAAACCAAGTTTCTGTGACTGCACAGATGTCAGCATCTTATAAAGTGAGGTCTGCTTCCAGTAAGTGTAGTTTTAGGTTTAGACTCATAGTGTTTAACAGCATAACCTTGAGGTTGCATTTTGAAGATATTTTTATGTCAGAAAATTTGCTGTGACATTGCTTAAAAAAGGCACTATGGGGGAGGCAAAAGCTTTAGCCAGTAACCAAAATCCTAGAGGTGACAGATGAAGACCATCTCTGGCAAAGCAGCGTGGTCTATCTACCATGTCATCCCAGGCTGACAGGTACTGGATCCCCTTAGAATGACACCATTTTTTGTCTATATTGTGGTATCATCTTAGTTGATGGTAGTATGCTGCTCAAAGTGAGGGACATACCTGCTTGAGACATATATTCAGAGAGTTCAGTAATGTCTCTCTTCATATAGTCTAGTGAGGTACATCTCAAGTCATTCACACCAACATGAACTATGACAGAGTCATAATGGTACTTGTTGTGGAGAGGCTTGAGTACGTGTGTGATCTGGTGGATCCTGGCACCTGACAGACAACTGACTGTAATCTTCTCCTTGTCCACCCTGGTGAGTGGGACATCTGTATGTCTCACTATAGAGTCACCTATGACCAAAACATTTGGTTTACATGTGCTTTGCCTTAGGGGCTTGTTTTGTGAGGCACTTGTGGTTGTGGTTTTATGTGTCTTGAGTGCTTTATGTACTGTATTAGGTGTAGCATGTTTGTGTTATGGAGGTCTCTGGTGTTTAGGTAAATTTCTGGTAAGTACCTCCACGTATGATGGTTTATGTGTTCAGAGCACGGTTTGCACAGGAGGTGTTAAATATGGGCTTACAACCTGTTCAGTGTCACTGTTCTGTGAATGAGAGAGCAAGGATTACAAATTCTTAGCGTATATACATCCCTCACAAATTGAGCTTTAGTGGTTTAGGACTAGTAGGTTGTCAGTGTACATAAGGCAATTGTTACACTGCCTCAGGATACCCATGTCAATCAGGCTGGCAGGAGAAACAGAGGAGAAACACATAATACTAGGTGTAAATTTCCTTACTTTAATGAGGAAGGATGTGGTTTAATTGGGAGCTGAAAGCTGGGTCTATACTATTGGGGGTCTCAAGGAGTACGAGACTATTTGGGACTAGGAGATTTCAGTTAAAGTGGCAAATGCTGTAGAAAGCCCAGCTAAGGTGCTTTCCGAGCAGCTAAGCACAATTTAAGGGACTCCTCAGTTGGAGCATGGGTAGTTTCGAAGGGAAAATAAATCTACTTTAGCTTTTGCATCTATAACTGCCAATGGTTACCTATTCTGCGCTGTGCTACATAAAGATGCGGTACATGCAAACAGATGCCTCAAATTGTTCAGTTAGTGGAGCAGTGTTTGGTTGCCAAGCTCTGTGGAGCTGTGTCAAAACAGGCACAAACCTGTGCAAATGTGGGGCTTATGTCGCAACTGTGAGAACAAGAGCAAAACAGTAAAAACTGCTAAAAACAGTTAAAAGTAGATGGCAATTCAGTAATATACAAGTTAAAAGTGCAGTACCATGAATACAAATACTTATTTTTCTGTGGATTTCAAAGGACACATTGGCTTTTGTTTGGATTCACTCCAGAAATCAGAAACAGCATACTAATCCTAGAACAGCTCCTGCAAACTGAGCCCAAAGGAGGACACACTCAGGAGTGCAGCATCCCCATCCCCCCTTGTTGTGCTACTAACAAAGCTGTTGTGTTTTCCTTCTCCCTACCAATAATCATTCACAGTTGCAACCCATTAGCAACAAATACTGAGGGAGTGCCTGCACTATATTTACATCGGATACACGGAGCAAAGTATTTGGGATTTAGCAGTTCTAATGAGTACACACCTAATTTGCAAACAACCCTGAATCTATGCCATAAAAAGACAACTGTGTATCTAGGGAACCTGAAGGTGAGGAGACATGTTTATGTGGAGAATTCAGAAGAGGCTATTACTTTGGGGTATATCTGCACAGAAGACTACTGACCTTGAGAAGCTATGCTTGCATTTTTCAGCTATATACTGCATATGCTGAAATGTCATTAAGAAAAAAATCTGTTAATATATATATATATATATATATATATATATATATATATATATATATCTTCATTAACAAATGCTACTATTATCTGTATGCATTACTTAGAAGTGTATCGATGGCATGGGCATGTTTGTCAGGGCATTTCACAGATATACATGATTGGCAATAGCTTAAAATGGAATGTTCTATGCCAAATCTGTAGACGTTTCAGGGACAGTTCATTTGAGAGCACTTTTAGCATTTCACTGATGGTTTGTTAGCAAAATGTGTCATTTGCCTGTTCATTTGGTGGTGGAGGAGGAAAGTTGCATTTCTGTCTCGGCACAAAGATACGTTGCTATTGTCACTCTCCTTGTTTTGCATCCAGCGCAGCTTTATGTGTGAATGTTGTTTGTTTTTTCGGCTTTTCCTGGTTAGGGGTCACCACAGTGGAACTCCAGTCCGCTAATGATTGGCAGTTGATTTTTATGGTGCCGAGTTTCCAGCCTGATGCCCAACCTTCAGCGAAGCACGCCCATTCGTGCATGTCTTTCAGAGGCCACTTGACCAAGGGGAGGACATGCAGACTTCACACAGAAGGCACTCCAGCTGAGAATAGAACAGGAGAACCTCTTGCTGTGAAGCAACAATGCTACCTCTGTACCACGCGGCTTTCAGCTTTATGTGTGAATGTAATATGTTACAACCACATAATTCCTGTTTTTTATATTTCAAAATCTTGACTGTTTAATGTTTCTCAGGTGGGTAATAGTGAAATGCTACCTCTTCTGTTTTATCTGTAAACAGAACTTTTTTAGTTAAGTGATACTTACAGTGGCTATAAAACGTGTACACACCCTTGTTAAAATGCCAGGTTTTTGGGATATAAAAAAATGAGACCACAATAAATCATTACAAAACTTTTCCCACCTTTAATGTAATGTATAACCTGTACACTTCAATTGAAAAACAAATCTGTTAGGGGGAAAATATAAAAAATAAAAAACATACAATAAGCTGGTTGCCTAAGTGTGCACCCCCTTAAACTAATACTTTGTTGAAGCACCTTTTGATTTAATTACAGGATTCAGTCTTCTTGGGTACACAGTTGCTATCAATTAAAGAGACTCTGATTAGCCCCAAATAAAGTTCAGCTGTCCTAGTAGGATTTTCCTGACATTTACTCAGTTGCCTGCTACAGCAAAAGCCATAGTTCACAGAGAGCTTAAAAAGCATCAAAGGGCTCTCACTGTTGAAAGGTATCAGTCAGGAGAAGGGTACAAAAGAATTTCTACAGCATTGTATATACCATGGGACACAGTGAAGACAGTCATCAAAAAGTGCAGAAAATATGGGGCAATAGTGATGTTGCAAAGAACTGGACATCCCTCCAAAATTGATGAAAAGACAAGACAAAAACTGGTTGGGGAGGCTGCCAAGAGACCTACAGCAACACTGATGGAGCAGCAGGAATTTCTGGCAATTACTGGTTGTGTACTACCATACTCTCCATATGTCTGGACTATAGGGTAGGTTTGTAAGACAGAAACCTTTTCTTACACAGAAAAACATCCAGGCCCAGCTAAAATTTGCAAAACAATGTATCAAGTGTCCAAAAAGCATGTGGGAAAATATGTTATGGTCTGATGAAACCAAGGTTGAACTTTTTGGCCATAATTCCAAAAGGTACGTTTGGCGTAAAAACAACACCTCGCATCACCAAAAGAACACCATCCCTACGGTGAAGCATGGTGGTGGCAGTATCATTTTTTGGGGTTGCTTTTCTTCAGCTGGAATTGGGGCTTTAGTCAAGGTGGAGGGAATTGTGAACAGTTCCAAATATCAGTCACTTTTGGCCCAAAACCTTCAGGCATCTGCTAGAAAGCTGAAGAGGAATTTCACCTTTCAACACAATGACCGCAGGCATACATCCAAATCAACAAAAGAATGGCTTCACCAGAAGAAAATTAAAGTTTTGGAATGGTCCAGCCAGAGCCCAAACCTAAATCCAATAGAAAATCGGTGGGGTGACCTGAAGAGGGCTCTGCATAACAGATGCCCTCACAATCTGACAGATTTGGAGCACTTTTGCAAGGAAGAGTGGGCAAATATTGCCAAGTCAAGATTTGCTATACTGATAGACTCCTACCCAAGAAGACTGAATGTTGCAATTAAATCAAAAGGTGCTTCAACAAAGTGTTAGTTTAAGGGTGTGCACACTTATGCAACCAGTTTATTGTATGTTTTTTATTTATTTATATTTTTTCCCCTAACAGATTTGTTTTTCAGTTGAATTGTACAGGTTATAGGTCACATTAAAGGTGGGAAAAGTTTTGAAATGATTTATTGTGGTCTCCTTTTTTATATCACAAAAACCTGGGATTTTAACAGGGGTGTGTACATTTTTATATCTACTGTATGTGTATTATCCTTCTGTTGTATTTTATGTTACACAGGACTATTGCACCCAGGCATCTCAATCCCCAACCCCCCCCCCTTTCAGTGACCCTGAGAATCAGGTGATTGTGGAAACTTTCAGGCAACATGGTGCCTTTCTGCTTGAGAGGGGACATGGAGATATGTAAGGCAGAATGTAAATTTGGCAGCAGATAGTTGCTGATGTGAATGCAGTAGGCGGCCTCAGCAAGACATATGGGCCACTGACATTATGTCATTTGCATGGAGGAGAGCAGCTGCAGTGACCTGTGAGTGGATGGGTACTGTGGGGGGAACTGCTACACAGCCACCACTAACAGCAAATGAAGAGTTTCTGTCCACTGTCAGGGATCCGGACAGCTCCCAGGAAAGTGCAGAACAGCATGTCCTTGATACTGGTGCTACTGTTTCAGGGACAGCAAGTATGTCCCACGAGGAACTTCCACGTAGGCTTTTGTATCTCAGTTGTTAAATACTCTTGTATAGTAAAATACTGACAGCAATACATTAGTTCTGTTTAACAAAAAAATGGTTCGTTGGTGGGGGGGGAGATTATATATTGCTACAGTTAACAACACATTCTGATTGATTACTATGGGCTTAGGTTGGACCTGTCATCCAAGTTTTTGTGAAAGTATAGTTAATGGACATATAAAGGGCAAAAGGTTTTAGTCCCCTGTGTTACTGTTAACTGTGATGATGTTGTTCTTGACTTTTGCCTAACTTTTTCCAGGACCATGGTGGTTGAGATGTCCACACCCAGATATGGCAGGCCATGGGGTTGTGGTCCTGGGCATCCTCAAGAGGGGAGCTCATCCAGCAGACATCATTGACATTCAGGTAGCAGCAGTGCATCTGACCATAGCTGTGGATGCGCCAGTGCAACTCCTGGCAGAGCCAGTTCTTGTGGTTGGGTATGACAATGATGAAATGCCACCTCTACCATGCATGGCTCACACCTGTCCAACATGCAAACATGTAGAGCTAGCACACAGATTGTCTATGATCACGCAGTCACACACCAATTTAACTTGGAGGACCCATACAGACAGACACACACACACAACAGTCACATGGTTCAGCTGTGAAGCTTAAAGCTCATTTTGTCTCACTGGCCATTTGTTACTTTATCTGAATGTCTGCCTGCTTCTCTTTCTTACTCACACACACTCACCGACTCTTTGTATCGGCCTAGGCTCCCCCCCACACACACACACACACACAACACCATGTGCAAGTGATGATAACTGTGCCATACTCCTGCATTCTATCTTTTGGCTTCATAAATACATAACATTTGTGTCTGATCCTCAGGATGCATAGCTGACTTAGTGCTTAGTATATCTGCATTTGTGATGTTGATTTGATAATTGTATCTTTGACATATTTTGATCTTAGAAAGTTAGACAGTTGATAAAATCAAACATTTTTGAATCAGTATGGTTAATGATCTTGTGAGGGTTGTGAAGTCCGAAACCAAAATGTGTCTCATTACTTTCTAGCTTATCTCTTTATTGATTTTCTAGTACAAAAGTATGGTGGTAAACTGAGAACATTTGGTGACCATCAGAACTTTTGAGAGGCATGACTCTGAATATTTGATGCCTGAAGCCTACTGCTTGATAACAGACACATATAAGTCATATAAATCTCTGCTGTCACATGTTAAAAGTCATTACTATAGAAATCACCAACCTTTTACTTTCTTACATTACCAAGTAACAACATGCAAGGATATGTTATTCATTCATATTACTAAACAATACACTCCAGGTTCAGCACTTACCTTGTAAATCCAGCAGTTGCAACAGTTTTAGTTCAGGGCTGACTCTGTCTGATGCTAGCAGTACACAGCCATTACATGGGTAGGTAAAGGTTGTGAGTGTTGCCTGGCATAAGTGTTACTATATGTATGTGCATAGGAGGAAGATTTTAGTCCATTGGGTAGTGAGTGAGGGTGCTATGCATTGCCTCTTAGCCAATGCGAGGGCATATTGAGCATGCCTACATCTGCTGATACCCACAGCAGTTGCTGGTTCCTCCTCACTTGCATGTGGCAGTTGTGACCTTGCCATTGGTGGTGTGATGTGTGGCCCTTCCCCTTGTTGACCTTGCTGAAGGTGTTTTCTCAGGATGATGTGTAGCATGGCACATACAGTGAATATTTCAGTACATGTACCTGGATTGTACAAAAAGCTCCCCCAGAGTGTCTAGGCATTGGAACCACTACTTCAGCAACCCAAACACACACTCTGTGATATTTCTGGTTTGAGCATGTGCTTCATTATGGTGTTCTTTAGCAGGTCTGTCTGCATTTCTGATGGGCATCAGCCATGGTTCCAGTGCATAACCTGTATCCCCCAGTACATGACCCTGTGGGATATCCCCCTAGTGAACATCTGATACAGTTGGGAGGTGTACCAGATATGTGAGTCATGCTAACTGCATGGGTTGCCAGCACACACATTCAAGATGATTCCCTTGACATTACATATGACTTGGCAGTTGACAGAGTGGAAGCCCTTTCTTTTTATGTAGAACCTTTCCTGTTCCCTGGGTGGTGCCTTAATTTCTATATGTGTGCAATCTGTGGCACCCAGTATTTCAGGCTGGTGTGCTACAGGGTAGAACTCCTGCATATTTGTAGCCTTGTCCTCAGGAGTACAGGAAAATATATGTCGTGACTTGTATGCTGTAGCACAGCATTCAGGAATTCATGGAGGGTCCTAGATGCTGATGCCTGTGACTCCCCCAGCATGTCCCCTGTTGGTCTGAAAGGTTCCTGTAGCTAAAATTCTAAGTGCTACCCATAGGTAGGTACTAGGCTATTGGCCATGGGGCCTATACAAGCCCAGCCAAAAAGGTACCCTGGCTTTTGCCACCCAAGAAAATTATTTTCCTCTGCCACTGTCGAGCAGAGCCACAGAGGTGATCCCCGGGGTGAATTTCCTATTTCCCATCCAATTACCTTTGTCCCCACTGGTATAGGTTCCTCTCGGTTTGCCCTGGCTCTGAGTTGAGGACGACAGAGGCTGCAGAGTTCCTGTAGTGTGTCTCTAGCTACACTTTAGAGCTCTACAATTTCCACATCACGCAGACTGCGATAAGTTAAACAAGGTCTGAAAACTCTTCTCCTTCTTGGCTGTTGTCTATTAGCTGCAGCAGAAGCATAGACTTCAGCCTGTTACACATACACATGAATTAAAGCAGCAGCAGCCACTAACAGTCTTTCAGTGTGGACTTCTTTTCATGGCTGTATTCCAGTAGGTTTTAGAATTCACAGGGGAAACCAGCACTGAGTATACACAGTTGCTTTATAGTATGTTGAAAAACTCCTCCATCTTCAATTGGTCGATTAGCATACAATTCAGTTATTTATGCTGTAATAAGCATGCCACAGTGTTTACCTTGTTTGTGCGGCTCTACGTATACACTGTAGAGCCACTTATCGAATCCAAATCAGTGTGCTACCTTGTGTGCATCTCAGCATGCTGCACACATGCTGTAAATGGACCATGTAGGCTTTACTATATCTGGCCAGCACTCTATTGAATGGTGTGTATCTGTGACATGCTCAACTATTATCAAGCTATTTGATTATTGTGAATAGACTATTTACCTATATTTTCTTACTACAGCTTGAATGTTTGAGTTCAATCCAAGAGAGCCTGAAAGTAAACCAGCCAGTCTAGAGAGATGTTTTTTATATGACACAACAGCCATACCCCAATCTTCTTTAGAAGAGGGATTATATTGTAAGAGTGCAGCAAAATTCCTCAGAAAAGCAACTAAAAGGAGTGGCAAACAAAAAGTTTGTAGAGCTAAGTTCTTTCATTCATCATACTGCAGCTGGAAAGTTAATGTGGGAAAACTGGAGACAGTTTTTCAAAATGTATATGTCCTAAAGAGACAGTGACAGGTACAAGGACTGAATTTGAGAAGCCTCTAGCCAAAGGCATGTTGAGAAGTGACCAGAGGAATATCTGGTGTCTACAGAAGCATTTCCAGAAGCGGCAGCAGAGAACTGAGGTTATCCTGACATGCAGTTTAACGAAGACATTTCCGATGTTATTTCGAGTAAGTCAGCTGTAAAAGAAAAGACCACAGACTTATATAAACATTCAAAATATGGCAGATTATTGAAGAAGCTACTTTGAAAGCTTGCAAGGAGTGAAAAGTAGTAAAATGTGTTTTGAAATTAATGCTACACAGTATTCTACTAGTAAAATATTTTGGCCCAGAATTTGAAACATTGACTCAAAGTACAATGAAAAGAATGCTAAATGAATATTTAATATTTCATTGCACAATTAATCATAATAAAGTTTGTTCATAGGTTCATAGGTAGATACTAGGCTATCTGCCCTAGGGCATTTATAAGCCTAGCCAGAGTGTATTTGGCTTCCGCCTCCCTATTAGATTAGCCTACTGTGCCTCTGTAAAGTAGGTCACAGACGGTACCCTTTTAAGATTAGTTTACTGTGCCTCTGTCTAGCAGGGACACAGAAGAGATCCCAGGGGTGAATTTGCGATTTCCCATCCATGCGTCCAGATTTCGCTTGAAGAGGGTCAGCGAGGGGCTATGTCTAACATGAATTGGGATTCTATTTCAGAGTGAGGGGAGCCTCTGGGAAATGAATCTGTCCCTCCAGCATGTCCTATTTATTTTTGTGCTGAGGTTTAGGTCCCTGGAGCATGTAGCTCTAAGGGACTTGGATTTTTTGAGGTGGAGCATGTCCATTAATTCTGGGTTTGACATGGCTTTGTACGTCAGGCATAGATCACCTCTGAGCAGGCGGTAAGCAACTGAGTAGAGCTGGAGTTTCTTTAGTCGAGCTGCATAGGACATCTGTTTGTAGCCCATGATCCTCTTGGTGAGGTACTTTTGGGGTCTGTTGGGATGGCTAAAATAACAAGATGGTATAATTATTAAAGTTAGAACTCCTACATAACTAGTTTATTACACTATAGTATTACGCAGTTATCACCAGAGCCAGAGAGTTTATATTCATAAAGTTTGGAAAAATGTTGTCATAAAAAGTATAGTGAAATGATAAATTCATTAGATGGTATATTTACTGAAATCTGCCTCAGATAATCTCAGAAACATGTCTAAAGAGATGTGGATGTAACACAGGCATTGCTTCTCTATGACACTGCTGCCTGATACTTTCAGTGAATGGGTTGATTTGCTGTTAAGTGGTGCAGTTTTAAATACACGTTGCTGAAGCTGGCAGCAATGGTCATGTCTCCATCTTTTTATTTTAGCCATCCCAATATAAAAAAACATTACTTTCAGGCGGTCCCTAAAGTATTATACATTTAAGAAAGTGTGCTTAAACCTAATGCAAGTCTTTTGGACTTGAATTTTAGTACTCTAATTGCCGCAATTCTGATTTATATTTTTAGCATAGTTGATTTATGTGTTTCAGCTGAGTTTGTGTTTGCCATGTTTGATTTTATAGTACTGTGTCTTACTTGGGCTCAAGCATTTAAATAAAGTGCAGCACAGATGTTGGAATTGTATTCCACTGAGTGAGGTGGGCCACCACTGTTTGGCAGGAGTTTTATAAGAATACTGACCTCAGTTTGCTCCCTCTCAAATACTTTTTAGACTGTAGTTTCATTATATTTAATAATAATATTGATTCTTTATCAAATACCCTACTTGATATACCTTTCCCCACCCTCTGCCTTATCACTTTACTCTCCTTCTAATCTATTTCCTCTTGCCCTACATTTGAAAGAAATAGTAATACTCATATCATTTTACTGTTATTCTAGATTATGCTGAGCTGCTGTTCTGTCGTATGTTTATTTTTTATGAGTATGTAAAGTAGTATACTTTATGTAAATACTGCTATACTGAATGGTATTGAATGTTAATATCTCTGTACTTTTAATGTGGTTCTTTTACTTACTTTGTTGTTAATTATTGCATATGTTTTGGAGCTTTACTCCTCGGGTCTCCACTGAAAAAGGGCATCCTCCCAGTCGGACTAACTTGGTCGACAAATGTCAAATAAATAAATAGTTCCCTAATACCAAGCACAACTTCTCTATCAATCAATAAATTTACAGAAAGTAACCACAGAAATTCCAATCACTATGCAGCAGTGTTAACCCTGTTGAAAGTCTGATAGGCAGAAATAAAGATCACTTGGACAATTTATGAATTGTCCCAACACAGTAAAACTGCATGGACCTTAAGCTAACAGAAATAAAAGTAAGTTTTTCAAAACGGCATTTTTTATTGTGAACAAGTGATAGATAAAAGAAGGTTGCACAAATCACAAGGCAATATGGAGGCTGTGTTAAACACATCTCAACCTAAGAATGTGTAACTTCTGAGGATGTACTTGGGACTGATGAATTACTATTACTCGTTTCCAGCCAACCTTTCATTCTTCCTCTCTCTGTTTGCAATGTTACAGGACAGGTTTACATTGGATTGGAAAGAAAAACTCAAACAAACTTACCTTTTAACTAAAAGGGTGATAACATCGGACAAGATGGCAACACAATGTAAAATATCTTAGTTTATGATGCTTGTATATGACTCTTTACCTCACAGAATAGGTGCCATTCTATCTGTAAATTAAAAATGGTACAAAGCAGCTCATTTTATCTGCTTAAAGGTCATTGACGAAAGTCGAACATAATTATGTCCAGTAGGACAGAAGAGCCCTTAACCTGATCTGGAGAATAAAGACATCTAATCAGTATTTGTATGAAAAGAGACAAGCATTGATAATAAATCATCAGTTATTGGTGTACACATTTAAGCCAAATAAATGGGATGCATAAAATGATTATAGCAGAGCTATAGCATTGCTCCTTTCCAAGGGTATACTCCTAAAACCCCGAAATGAAGGGAGTAGAAACATTGTAATCTTGATCAACTCTCATGACTGCCATATGAGAAGGCAGAAGTGTGACAGCTAGTTGCCAGTGACCAACAAAGTCATCTAAAAGGAAACCAGAAATGACCAAGTACTGTTACAGAGACACAATATTAACATAAATGTATTGGCATGAAGGGGGGGATTTGCTGTACCTGCACTGGTAGCTAGGAAAGAAGTTATGCACAAGGACATAAGCCATGTTTTATGGATCTAGAATGGTAATTCATCTTAAGTTACATATCAGATTGTTAGGCACCCTATACAAAGAGATATTTACAAACCATGGAAATGAAGATGGTCAGTCATAGCTTTAAATGGTGGCCTAGAACTGCCAAACAAGTTGAAGATTTAGCAAAAAGCTGAACTAGGTGCTAAGCAGTCCAAATATTAACCACAAGCGCCCTTACTCTCTTTTGAATGGGTGCCAAGGTAGTACAACCTTGTTGATTTTGAAAGACAATTTATAGACTCACTGTGCTCTTAATGGCCACAGGTCACATTTTTTAAATAACTTTTGGGACTGCTACTTATTTCAAGCCCTACCAACCCCACTATAATCCCCCATCTCCATGTCTCATTCTGGTGTCCTCCTTTGTGCACAGGCTCACAACTATGAAGCTTGTAAGCAAATGGAATGAGATGAGGTATGCACAGGAGTCATCATACTGCAACTTCTGGTGTTTTTGGTCATTTTTTGCTAACTCTAAAGTCTTTCTCTCCAAGTCTGACATCATCATGTGAGGCTGGGTAAGCAGAGCTTACATACCTACTCTGGGCCTATAAGGCAGCCACACCTTCTATATCCCCAGCCAAGTGTCTTTCTTTATTTCTGAGCTCCATTCTCTGACAAAGCTCCACTAGAGACACTCATCACATCTTCTGCATAGCCATAGGCCTGTGACATCAAGCTGCTAACCAAATTTTGGTCATTTGGCCCATATTCAGGGCATTACCTTTCCATGCACCTGGCATAAACTAGTGGCCTTAGGGGTTTACCTTTAAAATGTTGAAATCAATGTGTTCGAGTGTTCACTTACCTGAACCAAAATGCCAAAAACAACACTTTGCTCGCACTCACATGTGTGAACCAGTCATTTTAAGAAAGTCGACACTCAAGAATGTTGACTTTCACATTAACTACCTGCACTTTTGGATTTCTCCTACAAATGTGCCCCCCTGCACCCCTTGCTACTTATATATACAAACTCTGAGATCGCACGACAATGAGGGAAACAGTACATTTCCCAATCCCCACTATAGTGCAATCTGCACTCAGAAGGCCGAATTCACGACAGCAAATGCTACTGTGTATTTGCTGTTATGACTTTAACATTTTTTTTCACTAAAACGAAACTTTGCAAAGTGCCTTTCACACATGTTGAGTCACACAGATAACCAACGTCATTTTAAAGGTAAACCGGCCTTAGGTTATTTACACTGAATCAACTACATCACTGAAGACTTTTGCAGTGCTATGAACGTTTACAAATAATGGCCTGCCACAACAGATTGTCTTTAAAAATGGACCACTGTTTACTTCAGAAGAGTTGCAATTTAGTATCCGCTTTTTATCATCTAACTTTGACAAGGTTAGCAGAAACTTTTATCAAAGCTTTAAAAAAAAATAATCATGGCTATGGACCCTAACCACAAACCATTTTAGTTTAAAGTTCATACAGTTGTCTTAGCAAATTTTAATGCAGTACAAGCAAACACCAACTCAGTACCAACAACAGTGGGATCAATGCTCTACCCTGGTCACCAAATACATAAATAAATAAATAACACAGAACTTGAAGTCAACAAAGGAGATAGTAAAACATAATGTGCACAGAACAGTGTATAACAAACATGACAAAATGACCTTCTTGCCATGTCCTGATTTGGCTTCTCAAATAAAGACTTGTATTATTTACTGCTCATTATATTTGTCGTGGAATTGTAGGCAATATAGTTTCAGGATGGCTGAATGAGTATAGTGAGAAGGTGAGTATTTTTTGCTTTTCTACCTTTTCCCCTTTTCTGCAAGTATGTGTAATCTAAGTACTATATATATGGAGGCTGTGAGTGTGAGAGCAAAATCCTCATGTTGGGAGGTGCAGAAGGGCAGACCCTGCAAAATAATATTTATTGAGATTACTCTGTTTTTTTTAACAACTTGTTATGATTGTGTTATTTTGTGTTTTTACATGGTTCATTTTTGTATGTTTTATATCCCATTTGAATTGGACTTGAAATTGCTTTACAAATCCAAGAAAATGTAAGCATATGATTATGAAGTTGGTCAGGAATTTTTCCATGAGGCAGTATGTCTTACCATGTGATAGAATAACTAACACATGGAAAGTAGGTCACATTGTTTGAAGAACAGGACATCTGAAACATACAGCTGATATAGGACATAATACTTGCAACCTGCGCAGACCAAACTTGAAGTGCTTACATAACAAGTGGTGTACTACTAACTAAAGGATTACTTCACTTTTAATTGGAAACTAGATTTAATGTAGCTTAACATATTTATTTGTTAACCAGGTAAGTGGATTGGCCATCAGAAACTTTTCAGTCATAGGTTCATAGGTTGAAACTAGGCTATCGACCCTAGGGCCTATACAAGCCTAGCCATAACAATTCTCTGGCTATTTCTTCCCACAGTATTTACTTCCCAGAACCCCTGTCTAGCAGGGCGACTGACGTGATCCCCGGGGTGAATTTCCTATCTCCCATCCAATCATCAAGGTTCCTTTTGAAGAAGGCCAAAGAGGCACACTGCTTCACATGTATGGGCAGTCTATTCCAGAGTATGGGGAGTCTCTGGGTCAGGAACCTATCCCTCCAGCATATTTTGTTCATTGTGATGACAAGGTTTAGATCCCTGGAGCGTATGTCTCTGAGGGATTGGGATTTCTTTAAGTGTAGCATGTCCAACAGTTCTAGGTTTGACATGGCCTTGTATGTTAAGCAGAGATCACCTCTGAGTAGACGATATGCAACAGAGTATAGGTGGAGTTTTTTTAGACGGTCAGGAAACGGCATCTGCTTTAGGCCTGTGATTCTTTTAGTGAGGTATTTCTGCGGACTTTCCAGTTGCTGCAGATGTTTTATGAGGTACATACCAAACGGGGCATGTATTCTACAATGGGTCTAATGAGGGATCAGTACAGTGGGACAATGACCTCCTTTTTTCCGGATGAAAATCCCTTAGTGATGAGGTGTGCAACATAGAAGGATTTCCTGACTGTTGTGGCGATGTGGTTATTGAAGGTGAGACCACTGTCCACCTGTGTCCCAAAGTCTCTTATCACACTTTCAGTGTTTAGTGTACTGCCACCTATGTGGTAATTCACGGGTACATGTTTTTTTCCAAAGGGGATAACTATACATTTCTTGGCATTGAGCTTGAGCCAATGGCTCTGGCACCAAGCATTTGTTTCTGTGAGGCCCTTTTGTAGAATATCCACACCATTTGGGGATTCAATAATAGCTCCCAGTTTGCAGTCATCTGTGAACTTTGTTAGCCAGAGTCCCTTAGTGTTGGCCTGTACTTCAGAGAAGTAGATACCAAACAAGAGCAGTCCCAGGACTGAACCCTGAGGTACTCCACTTGTCTGGAGCTGGATTCAGCTACTTTTACAGTGTGGGTTCTGTCAGTAAGCCAGCTGGCAACCCATCGAGTGACGTAGGGATCAATGCCCAGCTTAGTAAGTTTATCTATGATTCCAGAGTGAGGGATGGTGTCGAAGGCCTTGGCAAGGTCCAGATAGGCTGTGTGGACCACCCTACCCTTGTCCAAAGCTCTGGATACTGATTCAAAGAAGTCAATCAGGTTCAGGAGACAAGATCGGCCCTTCACGAACCCAAACTGAGTGGAGTTCAGTGTCTGCAGGTTGTCAATGTCTTTGTTTATAAGTTCCATGATAATACGTTCCATGGCCTTACAGATCAGGCTCGTCAGACTGATGGGGCAGTAGTTCCCAGGATCCAAGGTAGATCCCTCCTTGTGGAATGGGATAACTGTAGCTGTGTGCCACTCAGCGGACACGAAGCCTGAGGTGAGGCTATGATTAAACATGACACTTAGGTGAGGTGCCATTTCATTTTGTAGTTCATGTAGTACACAGCCTGGGATGTCATCTGGTCCCATGAATGCTGTATTCTTAGCTTTGGAGAGTGCATTTTTTACCCGTGTGGCCATTATTATCAGAATTTGGCAATCTTTCGATATTGAGATGGGCCCTTGAGGTGGGTGAAGTTTTCACTGAATCGATCTGCCAGGATATTGGCAATATCCTTGGGATCAGTATATTTAATGCCATTCTGTTGTAACTCAGAGCAGATCTGAGCATTGCCATTTAGATTCTTGACATAAAGGAACTCTAAGGACAATTAAAATACAGAGAGCCAGGTTCCAAAAAACCTGGTTTTGGTACAAGTGACTTATTCCAGTGTATAAGCATCCAACCAGATGCAAGTAAGCTCTGATCAATAACTCTGCTGAAAAATCTATCTTGTGTGAATGAGTTACTACAACCCTTGAGCATAATCAACTACTTGGGCAAGTTTGTACCAGACTCTTTCACATCACTTAATCTTTCAACAGACTTGTTACAGAGAAAAAATTATCATGGGAATTATCAACTATTTGGGCAAGTTTGTACCAAGCTTTTCCACATAGTTTAGTCCTTCAATAGACTTAGGACAGAAAAGTGTAACATGGTCCTGGGGACATGTTCAAGCCTAAGCATTCAACAAAGTTAAAGAAATTCTTACAATCTCTCCTGTGTTAGTTTACTATGACATCAAGAAGTACACAATACAAAATGCAGATGTTAGTAGGAACATTATAGAGGCAGCCTTACTCTAAACAGATGAATAAGGGTTAGGTCATGTTGCCTATTGCCACAAAATGCTAGACGTGGAACAGAGATATTCAAACTGAAGAAAAAAAAAAAGAGTGCCTGCAAGTGTGTGGGCATGTAAAATATTCTTCAGACACCTACTAAGGCTCAAGAGTTTCTGTCACCAAACTGATCATAAACCATTAGGTCCACTAATAAGTTCATATGACCCAGATAGATTTTCACCAATGTACCTGAAACTGTTAATGAGATTAAGGAGTTTCAATGCCAGATTGACACACATGCCTGAAAACAACTTGTTGCACATGAGTTATCCAGAAAACCTATACATGACCACTGATTATCAAATACTGAAGATGATGTTGCAGCTTATGTATAAAACAAATTAATGACATGACCTGTAACTACTAAACGACTATAAAAAATTAAAACAAGCTACTAAAAATGATCCAAAGCTGTAAGCTATTTAACATGTGCATAATAGATGACCAAATCATTGGACATAAACCAAAAGCTTATGTATAAGTATTACACAGTTGACAGCTTACCGTTGTTTCAAGACTGTCTGGTTTTACCCTTAACTCAGTGATAAGAAGTTCTACATCAAATATACAAAGATCAACAGGGCCTCTCCAAATGTTGAGAAAGAATCAAAATGTCAGTGTGGTGGCCAAACGTCAACCATGACATCGTTAACTGATTGTTGAAGTCTTGTATCTGTATTATGCATAAGTCATTGCAATGAGATGACAGCCATTTATGCTAACACCATTAACAAAAAGTTCTTGGCAAAAGACAGTTGCTGACTTGCAACATGAAAGCAAGAGCTATCCTGTTGTTGCAGGCTACTAGTTCTGTGAAATTTCATATACTCCAACTAACCAACAACTAATAGCTTGGATTCAAGACTATGTTCAAGACATGGTCTACCAACAGAACTGGTTACAGACAATGGTACACAGCTTATGCCCAGTAGACTCCCACAGTTCACGATTGACTACTGTTTCACTCATAGTATGCTAAGTCCTCACTATCCACAAATAAATAGTGAAACTGAGATGACAGATCATCATAAAGCTTCTTGCGGCATACTGAGCCACTCTGCAAAGTGCATCCCCAACTTACATATACAAATTCCATGGTCACACTCCAGTGAGGGGAAGCCTGCTCGCTCCATTCAAATGTTAGTGCAGTTTTTATGAACTGGGATAAAACCAACAAATCACACTAAAGCCAGTCCACAGGGAATGCCTTGCAGTAGTATAGGACTGCCACTGCTTGAAGAGACCCTCTCAGATATTCAATCTATGAAAAACCTTGTGACGTCTCCTCTCTGGGCCAGTAATCAAGAAGCCTGAATCCTCACCATTTACACTGGAGAGGGACATTCACTTGGAACAAAAATAGATACACACAGTATTTCCAGATGCAGTTCTCTGCATCAAGCGCAATTTCCTTTAAGAGCACACAAGGAACACACTCAGTCCGGGGTGTGGATTTCTGTCTCTGTCTCATTCCAGGTCCTCAGTAAGACTCCCCACTGGCACTGTCCAAGCCAAGCCCTCCAGCACCCTCTCTAAGAAACCAGTGCTTTGCGTCCCTGCTCTGAGCAGCTGACACACAGACACACACACACACACACACACACACACACACACACACACACACACACACACACACACACACACACACAAACACACACCTGGGAAAGGCTGGCACAGACTTTCTAGCTATGCCCCCTTCTTCCCAGGCTATAAGGTAGCTACTGCTACCAGACACTCTAAAGAAAGCTTCTCTAAGGCTCTTACAAGGGTACCCAATTATACTGAGTGAAATTAATATTAATACAAATTATAGTGTTTGGCCAATTAAATAAGGCTTTCAGGAATGGCCACAGAGTTATCAAATAAATACAAGCACTCTCAAAGGTTAAAATAGTCTCTAAAGGACTAACCACAATAAAAAGTTTAATTATATTTAATAATCCGTAATGAAGAACATGAAGATACTAAATATCTATTTACAATAAACACCATAGTTTCAATCACAGGAAATATTGAAATAACACAGATGAATAGATTCACACCGATAGAGAAAACAGTATTTAACTAATCTCACTATATTTTCCTAACTAATCTAATGAACTACTATTCCTTGTGGTGACTTACTAGAGCAAGGTAAGATGAGGTTGGTGAGGGATCCTTCTATGTCAGGTTTCAAAAACAGAGTGCTCTGAGACTTCTGTCTCATAGTTCATAGGTTCATAGGTTTATACTAGGCTAACTGCCCTAGGGCATTTATAAGCCTAGCCCAAAGTTATGTGGCTTACGCCACCCCTTATGTTAGAAATACTGTGCCCATTAGTTTGTTTTGCCTCTGTCCAGTAGTGACACAGAGATGATTCCCAGCGTAAACCTATGATCTCCCATCCACCGGTCAAGATTTCTCTTGAACAGAGTCAGCGAGGTGCTCTGCCTCACATGGACCGGGATTTTATTCCACAGCATGGGGAGTCTTTGGGTGATAAATCTATCCCTCCAGCACGTCCTATTTATATCCATGCTAAGGTTTAAGTCTCTTGCTCTAGTGGTTTTGGTGGATTTGCTTTTTTTGAGGTGGAGCATGTCCATTAATTCCGGGTTGGTCATGGCCTTGTATGTCAGGCACAGGTCACCTCTGAGCAGACGGTATGCAACTGAATAGAGTTGGAGTTTCTTCAGTCTGGCAGCATATGACAGGTTTTGGAGTCCCTTTATCCTTTTGGTGAGGAACTTTTGGGGTCTCTCCAATTGCTGCAGGTGTCGGGTGAGATACATCCCGAATGGGGCATTGTACTTGATCATTGGTCTGATAAGTGAAGAGTACAGGGGAACAATGACCTCACTTGATCTGGATGTGTATCCCTTCATGATCAGGTGGGCAATGTAGAAGGTCTTCGAACCACTTTAGCGACGTGAGTGTCAAAGGCGAGGCCACTGTCAACCTGGGTCCCCAGGTCCCTGATGACCTCTTCTGTGCTTAGTGGGTTGCCACCTATATGGTAGCTTGGGGTTACCTTGTTTTTCCCGAAGGGTATGACTATACACTTTTTTGCGTTTAACTTCAGGCCATGGCTCTGGCACCAGCTATCAGTTTCCGTGAGACCCCTCTGAAGGATGTATGCGTCCGATGTACTATCCACTATGGCACCCAGTTTGCAGTCATCCGCAAACTTTGTCAGCCATAGTCCTCCTATGTTTGCCTGTACTTCTGAGAAGTAGATGCCGAACAATAGGGGGCCAAGGACTGAGCCCTGTGGGACTCCACTTGTAATCATCTAGTATTAAAACATCATTTTGTGATGGATTACAGAATGACATGACATGCATCTTGTCATCTGAATTCTGCTTCCCATAATACTCCCATTCCTAGCAAATGATCCAGCATCTCACACACATGTTACCATACACACAGACAGAGTTTTGCTAAGATCAGGTGCATCTTCTGGAAGTCATAAAACCATAAAACACTTCCACTGTTCCCACAGGAGCTAATAAACAATTATCTGGCACAGACATTTCACCTCTGGCTGCAGTCAGAATTGTAAGATACGATCTTTACAGCTTAAATTAAGTAATTTAATGTCTTACTATTTTTCAGAGTTATCTGGGCTGAGATTAACCTCTTCTCTTCCACTATCTTATTTACAAAAGTACAGTCTGATATAAATATATATTTATTTTCTGTCCAGCAGGGCACACTGTTGATACATTTTTAATACAAGCAACTTTACAAATACATTTTCAACACAAACATCTGTACAAATCAGCTTGATATACAAATGACATATGATTCTTTATAAAATCCCAGCTCCTCTGCCCAACTTCTCCTGGCATAGTTGGTAATACCTCACATCGTCACAAACCTCAAGAGATTTAACCTGTGAAAAAAAAGTATTTCATGAGCAAAAGAAATGCTGTAGTTGACATTTGAAATCATACCTCTAGTATTAACTAGTACTAAGTTAAAAATACTACTGCATGCCGTATTTTTGGTTCAGTTCCTTGCTAGGGTGCCTTCTGTGTAGCATAACTTTTTTTGTCTGCATATTTTCCTTGTGTGCATGTTTTTTGGCAGGATCTTCAGTTTCAATCTCCATGACAAAGACATGTATGCAGGTGTATTGGTGGGTCTCTATACTGCCTGTACAGCTATGTGTATGTGACTGTCTGCATTTGCCGCTCAATAGACTGGCATCCCATCCAAGACTATTACTTTGATCTATGCCAGAGGAGTCCTAGAACAAGCACCACAACCCTGAACAGAACAAACTGGGTACAACAAAATTGATGGATGAATAATACTGCAACATTTACGGTATGATCATAATTCGTAACAAGTCACTTTTGCATGAATACTGCTTCTCTTAACAGTAGGTTATTTTTAATTGTATTGTCATTGTCTTATTGCTTATATTATCTAGTAAATTCCCAAGGCATATATGTACAAGTGTGAGTGAATGATTAGCTGGCCTAACCATTCAAGCCACAGTAAAGGCACGATGTTCGTCGTCTCCCATTGCTGCAGTCCTGACAAATGGGTACTCCGCTGCCCACTATCGGCCCGAATACCAAAGGGCTAGATCTGGCGTCGGTCACGGGCGCCTGAGACTGACGTAAGTACTTGTCAGTACAAATGCGCATGACCGACGCCATAACCTCAGTCTTTCTTGCCGCATGGTCCTCAGCAGAAGCAGTTTTTGCAAGTGCCGTTCGGCGTTCTGGAACTGTCGGTTTTCGAGTTTCAGACCGGATACCAAGTTGGCTAAGTACCCTGTTGGGAACATTTTTTGTCTTTTTTGTCTTTTTCTTGCCTCAGTGTTGCCGGATGTCAGAAAAAGTTAATAACTGTATTTCTTGTGGGAAACAGATTCCTCATAGGGATTACCATTCACTTTGCATTCCTTGTTTAGGGCCTGAGCACGACATTGTTGGGTGTCGCTTTTGTGCTACTTTTAACAAGCGTACTATTAAACGTCGGTTGGACTGTGCTAGGCTAGTGTTTGGTAGGCGTTGTAATTATAACATGCCGTCGGATTCTCCGACGACTGGTTCTTCTAAGAAGCGCAGAGATAAGTCTTTGCGGTCCAAACAGGTTGAGGCGTCCACTCCGGACGTCGGTTCTGTGGAACCACTAACTGCTTCAGTGGCTCCTTCTGACAGTTTACCAGTGTGTCTAGGGGAGCCTTTGTTACTGCAGGAAGTGGCTTCTCCTGTGTTAGGCCATGCTGAGGGTGCTTCTTTGTTGTCGGTAGCTTCCTCCCCTCATAGGGTAGTTGGACCTCCTCCTTCTCAGGGCAAGGGCCATTCTAAATCTAAGTCTATCCCTGCTGGTGCTTTTCCCCAGGGTCCAGCTCCTAGGAAGCACATGTTAAAGATGGCTGAAGATTTGATTACTTTAATTAGGGGTTCCATGCCCCCCCCCCTGTGAAGTGGCCCAGGATTGACACAGAGTTGGGGGGTCTGGTTCAGTCTTCCAATGAGTCGGATTCCTCTGTGGAAGAGCTTCAGGATTTCCCTCCCTATTCTGATTCGGAGGCTGAGGACGCTACTCCCTCAAGGCCCCTCCAGAAGATTTTTCTTTCTCTGAAACTTTGCATTCCATGAGGGAACATTTCCAGTGGGATGGCCAGGATTATTCTGATTCTCGTAAAAGGCTGAGAGAATTCTTGTTTTTACCTCAGCACAGGCCTTTGGCTATTCCCCCTGTACTGGATGTTGTTCAGGATGTATTTTCTGAGGCTGCCCTTAACCCAGATTCTCTGCCCCCTGCCCCAGTTAAACCAGATAGGTACTACAGGGTTCCGGAAGCTCACAAGTACTTGTATAAGAGTCCTAGGGCTGATCCAGAAACTATTTCTCAAGGCCCCAAAGGTGTTAAGGCTTCTGTGGTTAAGAATCCGGTTCCTCTGGACAAGGATGCTAGGGCCCTGGATAGGTGGGGTAAAAAACTGTATACCTCTTCTACTTTGGCTATGAGAGCTTTGAATTGTCAATTTCATATGCTCAGGTATCAGAATTATTTGCTAAGTCAATTGAAATGTAAAAGTGGATGCTTTGTCTGAAGGTGTTGACTGTAAGGAGCTTCAGGATTTAGTGCATGCTTCAGACCAGGTTGGTAAGCATTCATTGCAATGTGGTTTTGATGCTTTACAAGCTTCTTCCAGGGTGGCTGCTACTAGTTCTGTTGTTCGCAGACATGCCTGGCTTAGAGATCAGTCCTTGTCAGAGCATGTTAAGGCTCGCATTATGGATGCTCCTTTGCAATCTGATGTTCTTTTTGGCCCTCCGGTGGAATCAGTTTTGAAGAAGATGGAGGAAAGAGCTAAGTCTATGCAGACGGTAAAGGAATTCTTACAGGTTCAGCCCCCTAAGTTCAGTAGGAATTGGCCTGCTAGGGGATGGTCTTTTCCCTCTTCGGATTTTCATTCTAGGGGCAGGTCGAGGCGTGGTAGAGGTATGGCTTCTTCTCAGGGCCCTGTTACTTCTAGGCCTTTGAATTCTTTTACCCCTTCTGCTGGGGTGGGCAGGGGTCAGTCCTTTCGGAAGCAGTCCCAATGACTCAGGTCTTCAGCTGCCAGACTCTGCTTTGCTGCCAGCTCCCCTAGTGGGAAAAATGGGACTTTTCGAAGGGAATTGGCATTTGGTTACCCAAGACAAATGGGTATTGGACATTATAACTCGAGGCTACAAGTTTTATTTTCACACATTCCCTCCTTTCAAAGGTATGCCGGATGTGCCTCCTCAGCAAAGACTGGAAGCGCAGGCACAGATTTTTTCTCTGCTCCGGTTGGGAGCAATACAGGCAGTTCCTTCTGTGGACAGAGGCACAGGGTTTTATTCCCGTCTTTTCTTAGTACCAAAGAAGGGAAATACTTGGAGGCCCATTCTGGATTTATCCATTCTAAACACCTTTCTGGAAATTCCGAAATTCAAGATGTTGACACTGCAGCAGCTGTTGCCTATGCTAGGCAGAGATCACTGGATGGTGACTTTGGATCTCAAGGAGGCCTATCTTCACATTCCTATCAGGCCCAGTTGCAGGAAATTCCTGAGGTTTCGGACTGGGAATTTACATTATCAGTTCTCTGCGTTGCCCTTTGGCTTATCTACTGCGCCCAGGGTATTCACAAAAGTCCTGGCTCCAGTAATAGCTTTTCTCCGGCTAAGGGAATTCAAATTTATCCTTATCTGGACGCATTGTTTGATACTGGCTCAGGGCAAGCACGAACTTCTTCGACATCTGCAGTTTGTGATGACAGTTTTCAGATGCCTAGGTATTCTGTGAGCGAAATAAAGTCCAGTCTAGTACCCTCACAGGAGATGTGTTTTCTGGGTGTGAGACTGAATACAGCTACTCAGATGGCATCTCTATCCCGGACAAACAAAGAAATCTTCGCCTATACTTCCAGCGGCTATCCGTAATGTCCAGGCTGACTGCAAGGACAGTCCTTCAAGCCTTAGGGTTCATGGCATCTTGCATTCTAGTACTTCCCAATGCCAAACTGCATATGAGGAAGCTACAGTGGTATCTCAAAAGCGCTTGGACTCAACACAGCCACGATTTGGATACTGTCATTCGGATTCTCCTTGCATTCAGAAAGAATTTGTGTGGTGGGCTCAGGAATGTCACCTAAACAAGGGACTCTCTAGACCCAACCGAGGCAAGTCAGATATTAACGACAGACCTCGGAGTCAGCCTGGGGAGCTCATTTCAAAGGAAAATGGATTCAAGACCTTTGGCCCCGGAGTTGCTTCACTTGCATATCAATATGAAGGAGATGCTGGCGGTTCAATTTGCCTTAAAAGCATTCAAGGATCTACTTCACCGGGACTGGTGTTGATTCAACGGACAACACGACTGTCATGTGGTACATCAACAAGCAGGGGTACTCATTCTTACCCTCTTTGCAGACAAGCAATGCTGTTATGGGAAACTGCTTTGATTCGCGCATCACTCTTCGAGCACAGTTTCTGCCAGGAGCACAAAATTCGTTGTGAGATGTTCTGAGCAGACAGATGGTGGATCCTCACGAATGGAAGTTGGATCCTCAGGTATTTCGGTCAATTGACCGTGGCTTTGGGAACTCCAGACATAGATCTGTTCGCTTCTCCTCTGAATTCCCAACTGCCTCTGTTTTGCACAAAGGCTGTTTCATCTGAAAGCCTGGAAAATAGATGCCCTATCC
Source organism: Protopterus annectens (assembly GCF_019279795.1). Classification (NCBI taxonomy): domain Eukaryota; kingdom Metazoa; phylum Chordata; order Ceratodontiformes; family Protopteridae; genus Protopterus; species Protopterus annectens. The sequence continues at coordinate 244,306,352 of NC_056747.1, read as the reverse complement.
TTCAGTTGAGCAACCTTCACGCAGTATGCCTTTCCTCCTCTGCCTCTTCTTCCACAGGTCCTGTTGAAAGTCAGGAGGGACAAACCTTGCATGATCCTTATAGCACCGGATTGGCCTCGTCAACATTGGTACCCTCTGCTGAGGAGCCTAATTCACGGGACACCTTGGCCATTACCAGGGATTCCTCACTTATTATCTCAGGAAAACAATAATTTTCTCAATGTCAGGGTGCAATCCCTACATCTGACAGCCTGGCGCATTCAGTTTTAGAGGATGAGGGCCTTCAGCTCCCTCCACAAGTTTTGGATGTCCTTTTGGAAGCCAGGCGTCCTAGTACTCGGAAAGTTTATGCTGATAAATGGAAGATTTTTTCTGAGTTCTGCTAAAGGCCTTGATGTCACGCTGTCTAATTTGAGTTGTACTTTGCAATATTTGACTATGTTACTAGACAAGGGTTTGTCCTTCTCCTATAAAAGTGCATGCTGCAGCTATTTCGGCTCACTATGATGGTGATCCTCCTTTCTTTTCACATCCTTTGCTTAAACAGTTTCTTAGAGGGGCAAAGAATATAAGACCCCTACTGACGGGCTCCTACTCCTGCCTGGGATCTTAATTTTGTTTTGGAAAAGCTGACTCTGCCTCCTTTTGAACCTGCAGCTATGGCTGAATTGAAGTTGTTGTCCTGAAGACTGCTTTTTATTGGCTGTTACTTCTGCTAGAAGGGTGTCTGAATTACAGGCTCTCATGGCAGTGGAACCTTTTCTGATTTTTCACCAGGACAGAGTTTCCTTGCGTACTAATCCTACTTTTCTGCCTAAGGTAGTTTCTAATGTGGCATTGAACCAATCTATACATTTGCCTACTTTTTATGCTAACCCCCAAAATGAAGGGAAAGTTTTGCATTCTTTGGATGTGCATAGTAAGTTACGGTATTATTTGTTCAGAACCAATGAGTTCGGAGATCTCAACAGTTATTTGTTTCGCTTGTTGTGGCTTCAAGTGGGAAAGCTGTCTCAAAACAAACTATTTCCAAGTGGATCGGCCATTGTATTGCTTTTGTTACTCTCATCATGGTAAGGAGGTTCCAGTTGGGATCAGGCCTCATTCTACTAGGGCTACGGCCACCTCTACTGCTTTTTCTTTTTGAGAGGGGTAGCTACGAAGACATTCTGGAGGCAGCTACTTGGAGTTCTGTACATACCTTTACCAAGCATTATCATTTGCCTCTTTATTCCAGGTCTAGAGCTGGGTTTGCTAATGTAGTCTTACAGGGCATGCCTGCTGCTCCTCCTGCTATTTAATTGGCCAGCCTCCCTTTTTCCGCTGGTTTTGGGATTCTACCCATTTGTCAGGACTGCAGCAATGGGAGACGACGGAACATAGTACAGTTTTGTACCTACCATAAATGTAGATGTTCGAGGATCTCCATTGCTGCAGTCCTATTCTTCCTCCCTCCTTCCCTTTTTTCTTTTTACATTGGGGTTTTTTGGGTGGTGTTTTCTTTTTTCTTTGCATTCTGACATCTGAGGCAAGAAAGACTGAGGTTATGGTGTCGGTCATGCGCATTTGTACTGACAAGTACTTACGTCAGTCTCAGGCGCCCGTGACCGACGCCAGATCTAGCCCCTTGGTATTCGGGCCGATAGTGGGCAGCGGAGTACCCATTTGTCAGGACTGCAGCAATGGAGATCCTCGAACATCTACATTTATGGTAGGTACAAAACTGTACTTTTCAGTCCTATTGCCAGATAGTGTGTTTTAATATCATTCTGCGTTGCTCTCGAGTTTAGTTTAAGCAACGGATATCTCAATTCAGCAGTGTTCTAATACAAAGCCATTCTCTGTCTCTGATTATACATAGTAACAAATATTCTACATCATTTAAATTAGAATCATTATCCGTTCTTTAAGTCCTAAGTCTGTAGCATTTACTATGACCAGCATTTGTTCCACTAAGAAATGAGAAATTTTGTTTTTACTCCCTACTTAACTGTACAGCACTGTTATTCGTCTGACAAATCCAAAACAATCAGGAAAAGGTTCAGAATTAACGGCCCTTTTAAGCACTGCACATAAATATTTACAAAGAAAAAATGCAACGTACTAATGTCATTATACAATTGTATTGATTTCTTGTTTTCTCACTCAAAAATAATATATATATATATATATATATATATATATATATATATATATATATATATAGATATATATATATAAAGAAACGAATAAAAAATAACAGTTTAAGCAGGACTAAATCATTAACCAAAATTAGGACATTTAACAGTAATAATTATAGATTCAGCCCTGCCGGTTGACAGCTAAGTACAGGGTCGCGGCTAGATTCCCTCGGCTGAAGGGCCCTTGTTCACGCCATACACCCTAGACGCCACATGGGGCGGGACTAGCAATTCCACCCCTGCTTTTGCTTTCTGTTCACATTCGCGCAAGAGGCTAATGTCGGAGCTAATAAGTAGAAAAGTGTAAATCTATCGCTTATTTATATATATATAAATATAGGTACCATTACATTTTTTTGCATTATATTCATCGATTATTTTAATGTAAATAAGAAACGATTATCCTTTTCATCAAAATAAAATATGATTCACATGGATACGACAGAAAGTTGGAGTTCGCGTAGAAAAGTAAATGTTATGTATTTTATTTATCGAACCATTTCATCTAAATGTAGATTAAATTCGTTGCTCCTTTTCATTTACTTCTCAACCTCTTAGCGTAAAGGAGTAAGCACGAAACAAAGCCATAAACTGGGACAAAAGCGTCCGAAAACAGGGTCAGTTTTTAAATATTACTCTCTCAAACTTAGAAAGTTAATAGAATAACAGGTTGGGCATTAGCATACATTTTTCTTGGAAGGGTATAAAATCTGAAAATGTGTCTGTCAGTAAGAAATCTGGACAAAGCCATAAATAAAAGTGGGACAAAGGCGCCAAAATAGGGACACTTTCCCTGTGTATAAATCAAATAATTTCT
>NC_056747.1:244134920-244297420 GCF_019279795.1 Protopterus annectens | reverse complement strand
ATTCCACTCGTGACTGGTCGGCATTCTGACTTGGAGTCAGCTACTTTCACACTGTAGGTTCTACCTGTGAGCCAGTTTGTAACCCACCTAGTGATATAGGGGTTGATGCCTAGCTTAGTGAATTTTTCTATGATTCCTGAGTGGGGAATGGTGTCAAAGGCCTTGGCCAGATCAAGGTAGGCTATATGAACCACTTTGCCTTCATCCACATGTCTGGTGACTGACTCAAAGAAGATGACCAAGTTGAGCAGGCATGATCTACCCTTCACAAAACCAAACTGTGTGGGATCCAAAGTTTGGAGATTCCCTATATCCTTGTTTATTAGGTCCATGATGATGCCTTCCATAGTTATGCATATCAGACTCGTCAGGCTAATGGGGCAATAGTTCCCAGGGTCTGTAGTTGCTCCTCCTTTGTGGAGAGGGATGACTGTAGCAGTGCGCCATTCGGTAGGGACAAAGCCTGAGTTGAAGCTGTGATTGAATAGGGCACACAGGTGAGGTGCCAGTTCACTCTGTAGTTCATATAGCACACAGCCAGGGATATTGTCAGGTCCCATAGAAGCTGTATTCTTGGCATTGGACAGTGCTGTTTTAACCTGTGCAGCAGTAATACTGGGTGCCTGGCAATCTACTGGTATTGTGACTGGTCCATTGGGGGTGGGGAGCGGTAAAGTTGGCACTGAATCTGTCGACCAGTATATTGGCAATATCTGTTGGCTAGGAGGTACCATTGTGCAGTAGCTCAGAGCAAATCTGTGTATTGCCGTGGAGATTCTTTACATAACTATAGAAGGCCTTATGTTTGTCTTTACTATCTGCTGCAATTCTGTTTTCATAGCTAGCTTTAGAGGATTTGATGAGGGATCTCAACTTTTTGTTGAGGCTGATAAGGGAGTTTTTACAGTCTTGGGACTTCACCTTATTCCGCATCAGTTTCCTCCTTCTGTTGTAGAGTTTGTTTATGGCAGGGAACCACCAGATTGGCTTCCTTTTTTGGAGGAGAGAGACTTGGTTCTGTTCTGCATTTCTGTACGTGTTTGTACAGTGCATTGGTGTATGATTCGGCAGTCATGCAACTGATTTCCATTTGCATGGGTGCAGTGAAGTTAGCCACCTCTGCTTCTAGGAGCCCAAAGTTAGCTTTGGAGAAGTTTTTCATGGTGGTTACCTTTGCGTGGGGGGGGATTTCCAAGTTGATTAGTTTGTGGTCAGATCTAGCCAGGGAGGAGATGACTATTGGTGTAGAGCAACGGTCGCCCATGTTAGTAATGACCAGGTTAAGGATGTTGTTACCTCTAGTGGGGGTAAGAACGAGCTGGTCCAGGGCATTGGAATTAATGAATTCCAGGAAATTTTGGGCAAGTGTATTGGTACATGAGTAGTTTTCCCAGTTAATGGAGGGGTAGTTGAAGTCACTCAGTATGAGAGTGTTAGGTTGAACCATGGAGTGGGGGCTGTACTCAGCCAGATTTCTTCAGAGGAAGAAGAGCACCCAGTGGTTTAGCTCAGTTATAGGCTCCAACACAGGAAAGAATCCTATGCAGCTGTAGAAAAGGAATGTCTAGCCATAGTGTGAGCACTGCAGAAACATCAGCCTTATCTGTATGGAAGGAAATTCACTGTAGCTACTGATCACAATCCCCTAACATGATTACATCGAGCCGGCCAGCAAAATGCCAAGTTGCTAAGATGGACCCTATGGTTCCATGCATATGATATGATATGACAGTGCAGCACCACAGTGGGGTTAGCAATGCCAACGCAGATGGGCTCTCAACACAGGGATTGGGTTAAGGTATTCCCAGATAGGCTCGATCCTCTCAAGCATTGTTCCTCAAGGGTCACTTGAAAAACTAGCTTGAGTCCTTAGGGAGGAAGAATTGTGAAGCCTGCCAGCCCAGATAGAATTTTGTAAATAATTCTATGTCATTTGTAAATATTAATATGATCCATAGGCTTGTTTTACAAATGTAAGAACACTGTGTTATGTGTTGAGCTTCAGAAATTTAACCACAGTGTACCCTGCTGGAAGGGAGCAGAGATATGCGTAAACTGTGTGCCAATGCAAATATATGTTTTCATATTAGAAGTGGAATATACACAGTTAACTTGCAAAACTCTAAGAAAATAAGTTGATAAGTAAAGAATTTTATGACTGTGTGTTATCTCAGCTAGGAGACAGAATGTCTACAGCTAGGGTCTCTTTCTATTGTCTTGAGACAGAGATAATTACTAGGTTTCAAATGTAAAGTGTTTTTTATTGCTCTGTGACTTCCTGGCAGCTGCAGATCACAAAGAAATGTTACATTTTAAGTTCTGTTAGCCTGGGAACTAAATTAGAGGTGACAAGAATGATGTAATCTGAGATGAGTCAGCAGTAATGTGTATTATCAATTTAAGAACTATCTCAGAGAAAAAGAGGTGCATTTTGTATTTGTTTCTGAACCTGAACACATAACCTCACCAGCACTTTGCCTTGCTCTGTAAGTAAGTTATTTAGAACCTAGGTTCTCTTGGAGATAGATAGGAATATAGCAAGATTAGTTAGATATTTTCTGGTTTTATGTGAGACTGTCCTGCTATGTTATTTTAAAGTATTTCCTGTGAATTGTGAACTCTGCTGTCACTGTGTTGAGTTAAGTATTGTCTTGTGTTTTTATTATTTACTATTAAATATATTTAAACCTTTTAACTGTGGCTGGTTTTGTGTAAAGACATATAAGCTCTCAGAGTACTTGCATGTATTTGGTGATACTGTACAAGCCACTCCTAAATAGCCTTAGCCTTGGTCAGACTTACTATTTGGATAACAGTAACATTACACAATAGAATTGGTCACCCTTTGGGAAGGGCCTTATTAGCAGCTGATAAGTAGTGGTTGGTGGCAGTGATTTCTACCTTATACTCTGGGCAGAAGGGGGCATAGCTAGTGAACCTGTGCCAGCATTCCCCAGGAGTATCTGTGTGTTTGTATATAAACCAAATCTCAAGGTGTGTGTGTGTCAGCTGCTTGGGCAGGGACATGAAGCACTTGTTGGACAGAGAGGGTGCTGAAGGTGTTGGCTTGACCACTCAGCTGATATCTTAACCCTATGGCTGTGCCAGTGGGGAGTCCTATTGGGGATGTGGAGAGAGAGAGAGAGAGAGAGAGAGAAACCAGCCCCAGGCTGACTGTGATCGCTGTGTGCTTTTAAGGAAAAGTGTACGTTACTATGTCTGTACTGTTCATCCTCCCAATGTGCACGTCTCCACTGATGTTAGTGGTGAGGACTGACGCTCCTTGATTACTGGGTCAGTGCACGGGCATCACACACCCTATTCATTTTGTGATTCCATCAGGGTGGCTTATTTTTAGAGTTAGTTCTCTACTTTCTCCTGGTGGGTACAGTTGCCTCTATGCAGTTATTAACATGCTTGTATATGATTTCTGTGAACAGTTCTGCATAGGCAGCAGTGCTGTCAGGGTTTATGGGGCTTGAAATTTTGCCACGTTATCACTTAGTAGCAGGAAGTTAACCTTAGAGTAGTTCCTGGATATTCCAGAGTTAGCTGGGGGTCCAGGTTTTATTTTTACTTCAAAGGGGACCATTTCATGGTTTGACCTTACCATGGAAGACATTACACTTGGGGCTGTGCAGCACTCTCCCATATTAGTGAGGACCAGATTCAGTATGGTTCCACCCATGGATGGTGTACTGACAATTTGGTCCAGAGAGTTTGGGTTTACAAAATCTAGGAATCTCTGTGCCTGTACGTTTGGTGTCATATATGATTCCCAATTAATACTGGTGTAATTTAAGTCACCCATGAATACGGTATTGGGTTGGATGGTGAGTGTTTCCAGTACATTTAAATACATGGTATGGGTTTCCTAGGTCATACAGGGAGACCTATAGGTTGCAAGGAAGTGGTATTGAATTTTCCTATGGTGATTTGGACATGGAGTAGCTCAAGTGAATTGTCCTGTTTGACCAGCTTTGAGCTATATTTATTTTTGATGTAACTCAAGATGCCATCACCTTTTGTCCCTGTCTGTGTAGTAGCTGGTCTAAATGTGTGGAAGGCATTATAACCTTGCACTGTCAGTGTGCTGTCCATGACTTTAAACTATGTCTCAGTGATTACACAGACGTCAGCATTCTCTAGGGTGAAGAGAGCTTTTAGAGAGTGGAGGTTTTTGTTTTGACTGCTAGCACTGAGCAGTAATGCCTTTAGACTTTCTTGGTTTTGGTTTGTTATGTCATAAGTACTTTCAGTTTAGCATTACCTGAAAAAAGCACTATGGGGAAGACAATGTTTTAGCTAATATTTAAAAGCCTAGGGGAGAGGTGCAGACTATCTCTGGCAAAGCAGTGTGGTCTGTTGACCATCTCCTTCCATGTTGACAGATATTGCACCCCCTTAGAATGACACCAGAAATTAAGCCAATTATTAAAGTCAGTCATCTTTTGTTCATATTGTGGCATCATCCTTGGAGAAGGTAAAATGCTGCTCAATGCTAGGTTCATACCAGCTTGGGACACATAATCTTAGAGCTCCATGAATTCTGTCTTCATATAGTATAGGGAGGTATGTTTTGGGTCATTTACACCCACATGGACTATGACTGAGTCACATCGGTACTTGTGGTCCACTGACCTGAGTACATGCATAATGTGGTGGATCCTAGCCCCTAATAAGCAACTGACCATGACTTTCTCCTTACTCAGCCTGGTGAGAGGGACATCAGTGTGTCTCACGATGGAGTCACCAATGACGAGAATGTTGGATTGTGTGGTGGCTTGCCTTATCGGCTTAGAAGTAGAGGCTCCATAAGATGTGGCTGTAGGTGTTGAAGTAGGTATTTTTTGAAAGAGTGCATTCGGAGCTGCTGAGGGTATTTGTTATGTGTACTTCATCTAGGAGGTCTTTGGGGTTTAGGAAGGTTACATTTAAATGCCTCAGCGCCTCAGCATATGTGGGTCTATGTTTGCTTTGAATTGTGAGTGATGGGTGCAGCATGTATAGTACTGACATCCTTATTGATATTAGAAGTGCTTTTATATGAAAGGTTTGCCTCCATTGACGTTGCGTAAATACATCTCTCACATACCATATCAGTTTGTTTGAGAATTAACTGGTTGTCAGTAAACATGAGGCAATTTCTACATTGCCTCAGGATGCCCATGTCCAACAAGCTGGTAACGGAGATAGTGGAAAAGTTCATATCCATGGCAACATACCCTTTTTTATTGATTAGACAGTTGAAATGAGAATATAAAGCAATGTCAGGAGTATTCAGTTTGCATCTCTGGGGACAGTGCTCATCACTGCAAATTAGCTGTCCTGTGTGCTATTAGGTATTGGTGAAATTTCAATCATGGTTTTACAGGAAAAATGTCACTCAATGTGTCTCTGTCTATACAGGGCACTGCCAAACATTTGAGGGGAAACAAATAAGTAGACCCTGAAAACTTAAGGATGAAGTATTGAGGCAGATATTTTGAAATTAGAAACAAATAAAGCAGTAGTTACTGAAAACAAAGAATTAGTTTGCCAAGAATGATGAAAAGGGGGAAGTCGAGTGAATGGCTACTGCCAGGCTACTAATAGTGCTATATATATCTGTGTGTGTGTGTGTGTGTGTGTGTGTGTGTGTGTGTGTGTGTGTGTGTGTGTGTGTGTGTGTGTGTGTGTGTGCATATATATATATATATATATATATATATATATATATATATATATATATGTGTGTGTGTGTGTGTGTGTGTGTGTTCATGTTTTTTTTTTTTTTCAGTTTGTTAACCAGGTAAGTTAACTGGTCTGCTGACCCTTTTCAGTCACAATTGAGACAGTTACCAGTTATGGTACTCATATCTGGGACATGGCATGGGGAGAGCTGATGGACATTACTGGTACTGATAAATAAGGGCATGGCACTGGGGAATTGAAAACAGAGAGTACTCAAAAATGTAAACATGATAATGGAAAAATGGATTCTGCTAGTACTCAGAGGATATGGCTCTGCATTGCGAGTGCTGATATATAGTAGCAGATAAGGAATTTAGAGACTGGACACTGTGAGACTTTAGATATGGAAACATAGTACTGGAATTGGTTACTACTAGTTTTATTACATGGAGACCTGATAATCAGGTATAGGGGACACTGCTAGGACGTGTCACTTGGGTTTTGGACAATGCTAATGTTTAGTCATGTGAGTGTAGCCCTGGGGATTGGACACTAAGTTAAGATACATGGACATAACACAACACTGTGAGAAACTACATAGCTAATGTTCTAACATGAAAACATTACACGGGACATTGCTAGTGAGCAGAGATGGAGGACTTTGTTTTTTCATAAATGGAGGACATGCCTTAGGGGATGTGGACACTGTTAATTTTAAAACATATGGACAGAGCACTTGGGATCAGACAGTTCTAGTGTTCAGACATATGAATATGGCACTGATGGAAAACTGTTGTCAATAAATTTGTGACATGGCACTAGTGAGGTGAACACTAGCAGTGTTCAGATACTGGGGACATAGCACCAGGGAATTGGACACTACTAGTGCAAAGACGGCACTATGAGATGAAAGACTGCTAGTGCTGATACATGGTAGACACGCACTTAGGTATTAGGTATGCCAGGATATGGAGGTATGGCAGTAGTGGATTTAACACTGACAGTGTTCAGACGTGGGGATACAAAATTGGTGGAAAAGGCAGTTCCCTCTGTCACAGCTGTTAGGTTTGTGTAAATATTTGGTGTGGTTGTGTTTTTTTGTTTGTTTGTTTCTTCCATAAAGAGAGTTGACGTTCACAGAGACCACATGCTTTTGTATTTGATGGCTCAGGCATTGACAGACTAGGGATGAACATACACCAGTACATTGAAAGCTTTACCCTGTGGGATACTACATCTCTATGTTTTTTTAAATTTCTCCAAGTCTTTTGGATTTCCAATACCATGATGAGAATGGACCCCATTCCTAAGTCAAAGTACGATTAAAGTTCATGAAATTAGTATTGTTTCAATCTCTGATGTCAGCCAGAAGTGTGCAGTAATGACTCGTTCTGCAATTCGTATGGAGTTACATGTATTGGTAACATAGCTAAATATGATTGTAGATTCATTTTTATAAGACCCATTGCTCCTACTACTATTGGAACTATCTAGGTATCTTTCTTCCACATTGCTGTCATTTCTCCCTTCAAATCCTGATATTTTATGACTGTGTCTCTCTGTATGCCAGACACTGTAGTCACTGGGTGTTGTGATTTCAATGATCAATGCTACTTTTGTCTTCTATTCATGGACCACTATAACCGGTTTTCTAGCATCTGTCTTTTGAACTGTTGGTAATGCATGATCCCACATGATGTAGACTTCATCATTTTCTATGATGCTTTGTGGCTCATGTTTCCAGTGTTTTTCAGCCACTTCAGTACCATAATGTTTGCACACTCTCCAGTGCAAACGTCTCACCACATTATTATGCCTTTAAGTATACAGTCCTTCTGCCATTAGTATGTCACAACCAGCTACAAGGTGTGCAACTGTTTCCAATTCTGTTTTACAAAACCTACCTTTGTCTGTTTCTCCCATGTGTTCAATGGACTTTGTAAACCAATGTGTACATAGCCCACTATCTTGTGCCGCCAATATTAACCTTTCATCTCTTGGTTTGACTTTGCCTGTCCATAACCATTCCTGTGTTCGTTCCTGATAACAGGAGGTTCTTCCAGAATTTTTCTATACTTGCAAATATATTTATGCATTTTCCACTTTTCTTGCCTTCTCATCTGGTCCTTCACCTTATATTCTTTATTTTGTTTTTTGGCACATTCAGTTGCTGCCTGATTTTTATCTGCTTGTGGCTTGATTTCCATTCCTGCTTGGTGCCAGTATGCTTCTGCTACCCTAAGCAGGGAAGTCATCTTAGATTTATTCTCCTCATGTTTCAAAACTTTCACTACATTTCGGTCTTGTGAGGTCAGCAGATATGTGTGGAGTTCCAAGATTGCAGATCTGTACATGCAATTAATTTCAAGGAGGCCCATCCCTCCTTCAGAACGGGGAATATATAATCTTGGTATGCAATGATTTTTAAGACACTTCTTGTCTTAATTGTTTTTTAGTTTTCTGTCTGATACTTCCATGATGGTATTCAATTTCTCCCCTTCCTTTCCCTCACTACCCTGTGATCTCGTGGTAGAACTTTATGAGTAATTAATTTAGCTGCACAGTAATATATTCTGTTTACTTCTGTTATAGTGCATGGATCTGTATGGACAGTCCTAATTACTGTGTTCATTTGTTTTATCAAACGTCTGATTTTTTTGGGGTTTTATTGACCTGCAATCTATTTCTTTCATTGATCTTAATATGTCTATCTATTTCCATTAAACCAAGCAAGTCTTCTCTTAGCTTGTTTTCTTCTAAACTGAAGGCAGATTTTTTATTTTCCATTTCCTGCAGGCATTCTATAGAAAGTTTTGTTGCATCTTCTGTGGCACATTCTCTTCAATTTCATCCCGTGTCATCTGTTGCTCTGTCATATGGGAACTCACTGGCCTGTCACTCTTCAACATTAACTGCATCAGAGTTTCCTATTCCTTCCCTTGCTATCCAGCTTCAAGTGAACATTTATACTTGTTTCCGGTGGAAAGCTCCAAAATATCTTTGTCTGTGGTCAGTATAAATTTAGGGATGTAATGATAAGAATGACGGATACGTGGATATAGAGCTTTATTCTGTAAAAATTAATAATAGTTGGCACTTGTGATTGATAGAAAAAAAAAATTCTTGTTTTTATGAACAGAGATTGAATATATTAAATTCTTGCCTGTATCAGTAATGTCGAATATTTGAGCAAAGCTGAATGTAAGAGTGAATGCAATGTTTCAATGAGCTAAAATCATATGAATCTATAACAAAAGTAGAGTGCCAACATCCCTGTTTAACATCACTGGAAGTACACATGAATGCTGATGCTTCCTGTCACCAGCAGTATTTAAAAATATCATTTAGTTAACAGACAGTACTGCGGTGATGGTGCTGCGGTAGCGTTGTCGCCTCATAGCAAGACGTTGTCCTGTTCGATTCTCAGCTGGAGCGTCTTCTGTGTGGAGGCTTACGTGAATGGGAAGTGCCTTCGTTGACACAAACAAACAATTTAGTTAACAAACAACAGATCAGTTTTGGTAACACTGAATACTTCAGCCCCTGGTACCAAAACAAATTGGTATAATCATACACATTTATAAATAAAATAACAAAAAAAACATGCAAGCAATCAAATAAGATTGTGGTAACATTAACTTGAAACCTAACATGATAAACTGAATCTTTTGAGATACCAGATCACAGCATCTGATGTCAAGAAATAGATCTGAAATATTCTGTTGTCCACCATTCACAGTGCTTGCTTCTCAAAGACACACCTTCGACAGAGACTAACTGCAAGCCCACTCCAAAGTCAATGTCACAGTCATACCCACACCAATCTTACTTAACCACCAAGACTGCAGTGACCCGAGTAATGCGACCCCAGTGATCCTTCTACAGCAAAATGTATCTGGCCAGCCCTAAGGCATGGAAATACCTATTTAACATTCCATGTATTTGTTTCAGAATGACTAAAAAACACAGATTTGTATTAAATGCCTCATACATTCTAATAATTTCCAGAATGTATATGTGAAAATAAACAAGCTCGCATAGCAGAGACTATACAAAATTTATTTTTCTTTTACAATATTTTTCTTAAGACTTTGTTTTAAAGAAAAATGATTAGAGTTAATGACAAAGGTGACATGGAATCTAATTGGTTAATACCTCTGCCTCACAGTGCCAGATTTTCCACTTTGGTTCGTACCTGATGTGCCTTGTCCGAGCAGTCAGCAGGTCAGCCTTGTGCACAGTAGGTTGTTGCTATATACTTCTAATTCTTCTTCATTCCAAATATATGACAAAGGTGAAAATTGCCTGTTTGTGTGTTTTCAAAAAAATAATAAATAAATAAATAATGTAATAAGCTGGCACACAGTCTAGGATTTATTTCTGTGCCTTGTTTTCAATCGGGGGGGGGGATAAACTATTCTCCCATTTGACTCTATTTGGATTAAGTGGGTAATCAAGGAATGAATAAGGTACTGATAACTCAATAAGGTGTAATATCAAAAAGGCATGTTATGCTGAAGCACTAGACAACATTAAAGTTTTCCATAGCCATTCATGGTTATTTTTGAGTGGTTTGATATGCATGCATGTGTGTGTGTGTGTATATATATATATATATATATATATATATATATATATATGTGTGTGTGTGTGTGTGTGTGTGTGTGTGTAAAAGATCACATGGCATTTATCAGAAATAGTAGGAGAAATTCCCTGGTGCCCTGGTCAAATTTCCCTTAGTGTATTCTGTGATAATAAAAAATAAAATAAAATGTATAATTTCTGTGTCTGCATTTCCTAACTTGTTATTCCATGTTTTATGTATTAATTAACTAATTAGCTAATTATTATTTGTTGGTTTAGTTCCTTTTCACAACTAAAATGTCTTCTGATTATTACTTTTTAGGTACTCATATGATGATGGTGTCTGTATATTCATTCCTGTTTCTGACATCGGCAAGGAGACTGTGAGGAAGGGTGCTTTCATTTTCCTACTCTGCTACTTTATTCACAGTTAAAACCTGCAGTGAACAATTTTAATAGTAAAAACTGCAGTTGGATTGGGGGGGGGGGGGGCAATAGTGACATCGGCAAATCCTATATTATATTTATAACTTGGGGTAGCAGGACTAGTCACCATTTACTGCACATAAATTGCACTGTAGAATGAAATGAATGAACAAATGTGTTTATCTAAACTTTCCCAAAAGTTCTCATTTGTCATCTCTCATATAGTTGTCATAACTAATGATTCTTGTGAAGTCCTTTGAGCCATTTATAGTCTCTGATGTCTGGCAAGACTAGTAGCTGAATTGTCCTGGAAATGTTTGTTTATTGCTGACAAAAATGTAAGTTGAAATAGCTAGGTAATTCAGTTGAACTGAGTTCTCAGTTTAGCTTTCATAGGTTAACGATTTTGGTCACAAATAGAGCACTACGTGTTCAGAACCATTACTTGTCAATTTCTGAAAAGCAAAATAATGTAACCTCTATAATCACTTACATAAAAGAACCACAGGTATTCACAGTAGCAGGCCTTTACAGGAACCTCTATAATCACCTACATAAAAGAACCACGGATATTCACAGTAGTAGGCCAGTGTAGAAACCTCTATAATCACTTACATAAAAGTACCACAGGTATTCAGAGTAGTAGGCCAGTATAGAAACCTCTGTAATCATTTACATAAAAGTGCCACAGGTATTCACAGTAGAAAACCAGTATAGAAACCTCTGTAATCACTTACATAAAAGTGCCACAGTAGAAGACCAGTATAGAAACCTCTATAATCACTTACATAAAAGTACTACAGGTATTCACAGTAGAAGCTCAGTATAGAACCATCTGTAATCACTTACATAAAAGGCCACAGGTATTCACAGTAGTAGGCCAGTCTAGAAATGTATGAGAGGTCAAGTCTGTCGTATCTTCTGCAGGTTTTGAACAGTTCTCATTAACAGGCTGCTTTTTGCAGTTTTTTTCTTGAGTTCTTCCATGATTCATTTGAGAAACAGAAATCAGCAGGGAATATTGACATAATGGATTGGGTCACACTCTCTACTCTCTCTAACTGTTTTTAATCCTCAAAACTGAGATTGCAGCATACATTAATCTTATTTACAAAAAAACACTCTTCTTATTTTGGTGAATTTTCTTTGAAGCACTGTACAAACCTGAAAATATCAGGGGCTATACTGCATTTACATATGAACTACACTGCTGCAACATGTGGATTACGGTTATGCATGCATTCTGGAATTCAGCAACTATTTCATGAGAACCAGGGTCATGTCACCTAATAGATGCACACTTCAGTTGTTGAGTAGTACCAAAGACCATGCACTCAGTTTTACTCTTGTTGATTGACATATCTCTGCTTAAAGCAGGAAGTAAAGACAATATGTTGGTAGCTGTTTAAATAAGTATAGTACCCTTAAGAGCCCAAAAATATTTTCAGGGTACTCTATGGTACTGTGACAGCCATATGGACTTTTTATCACACAGTAATCTGCACTGTTACCGAACTTTACCTCTCAACCTCTTAGCACAAGAAATCTGGACAAAACCTGATTTAATGGGGGGACAAAGGCCCAAAACAGGGACACATTTCAAATATTGTTCTTATAAACATAGAAAGTTACTAGAATAACAGGATTTGAGTTAGGATGCATTTTTCTGAAGGATATGAAGTCTGAAACTTAAATGCATGTCATTATTTAGTGATTTTAATCTTTAGCTCATCCCAGTGATTTGTCAAACAAAAAAATAAAAAACAATTTTTATGAGGAACAGAGCAAAAATATGAGGCAAAAATCTGGACATTCTGCAAAAGTCTGTACAGTGGAGAGGTATGTACTACGCTAGTAACCATTCTGAACACATAATTAGGAGTGACTGCAAAACCTCATCTTATCTACCACCTGTAGAAAATTATAACCCCAGCAGCCCATATATACTCTGAATCCTGTACTGTTTTCTGAAAAATCTGACTATATAAGCAAGAGCCAAACAAAAGTGTCTTCTGAAGAGTAAGTGGTGTTAAAAGATATAGAACTGCACTGTTGCTCAGCAAAAACTCTTCTTTACAATATCATTCAACATATTAAAAGTAGTTCCATCAAATACACTACTATAGTGTATTATATTGTATAATATATGGGCCCATTTCAGAATGGTTGCCATGAGGTGTATGCCTGGTGTACACCTTGCAGTAATCATTTCCAGATCAGAGATAGTCCCACCACAGTGCTGCACCACAGTGGGATGTCTGTGCGGTGTTACACAAACATTAATGAAGCATTCCAAGGAGCGGTCTATGTACGAGTGTATGCAGAGGGATGAGTGGTCTCAAGTGAGTGTGTGTGAGTGTGGGTGTGTGTGTGTGTGTGTGTGTGTGTGTGTGTGTGTGTGTGTGTGTGTGTGGGTGTGTGTGTGGGTGTGTGTGTGTGTGTGTGTGTGTGTGTGTGTGTGTGTGTGTGTGTGTGTGTGTGTCTGTGTGAGACTGTATGTCTGGCTGGGTGATCACAGTAGGAGGGTTAGTTAGGGAATAGGTAGGGTAGTGAGTGTGTATGTATGTATGTGCTTATAGGTAAATGGGTGAGTATATATGTGAGTGTGATTGGGTCAAGGGATTCATAGGTAGGTACTAGACTATTGGCCCTAGGGCCTATATAAGCCTAGCCAAAAAGGTACCCTGGCTTTCGCCACCCAAGAAAATTATTTTCCTGTGCCCCTGTTGAGCAGAGCCCCAGAGGTGATCCCCAGGGTGAATTTCCTATTTCCCATCCAATCATTAAGATTTTTCTTGAAGAGTGTTAATGAGGAGCTTTGTTTGATATAGATAGGTAGTTTGTTCCAGAGTATGGGAAGTCTCTGGGACAGGAATCTATCCCTCCAGCATGTTCTGTTTATTGTGGTGACAAGGTTTAGGTCCCTAGAGCATGTAGCTTAGAGGGACTGGGATTTCTTTAATTGGAGCATGTCCAACAACTCTGGGTGTGACATAGCTTTGTATGTTAGGCAGAGATCGCCTCTGTGTAGGCGATATGCGATGGAGTAAAGCTGGAGTTTTTTGAAACAGTCTGAGTAGGGCATCTGTTTGAGGCTGGTAATCCTCTTTGTGAGGTATTTCTGCAGCCTTTCCAGTTGTTGTAGATGTCTTGTGAGGTAAATACCAAAAGGGGCGTTGTACTCTATAATGGGTCTAATGAGTGACAAGTAGAGGGGAACAATGACCTCTTTTTTCCTGGATGAGAAACCTTTTGTGATGAGGTGTGTCACGAAGAAGGATTTCCTGACTACTGTGGTGATGTGATTATGAAGAGAGACTACTGTCCACCTGTGTCCCAAGGTTTCTTATCACGCTTTCAGTGTTAAGTAGACTACCACCTATGAGGTAGCTCATGGGTACAGAGTTTTTACCAAAGGGGATGACAATGCACTTTTTGGCATTGAGCATGAGGCCATGGCTTTGACACCAGGCATCTGTCTCAGTGAGGCCCTTTTGTAGGATGTCCACATCATTAGGAGTTTCGATTATGGCTCCTAGTTTGCAGTCAGCTGTGAACTTTGTTTGCCAAAGACCTTCTGTGTTAGTCTGTACTTCAGAAAAGTAGATACCAAACAGGAGAGGACCTAGGACTAAACCCTGTGGTACTCCACTTGTCACTGGTCTGAAGTCGGATTTGGAGTCTGCTACTTTGATAGTGTGGGTTCTGTCATTGAGCCAGTTGGCAGTCCATCTTGTGACATAGGTATTTATACCTAGTTTAGTGAGTTTATCTATAATTCCAGAGTGGGGGATGGTGTCAAAAGCCTTGGCAAGATCTAGATAGGCTGTGTGAACCACCTTACCCTTGTCTACGGCCTTGGTGACTGCTTCAAAGAAGTCTGTCAGGTTTAGGAGACATGATCTGCCTTTTACAAATCCGAACTGGGTGGGGTCCAGAGTCTGGAGATTACCACTGTCTTTGTTTATAAGTTCCATGATGATACGTTCCATGGCCTTGCAGACCAGGCTCATTAAGCTAATGGGGCGGTAGTTCCCGGGGTCTGTGGTGGCTCCCCCTTTGTGGAGTGGGATAACCGTCGCTGTGCGCTATTCAGTGGGCACAAAGCCAGAGGTGAGGCTATGATTGAACATGGTGCTTAGGTGGGGTGCCAGTTAATTCTGTAGTTCATGTAGAACGCAGCCTGGGATGTTGTCAGGTCCTATGGATGCTGTGTTCTTGGCTTTGGAGAGTATGGTTTTTACCTGTGCAGCCTTGATTACAGGAACTTTGCATTCTTCCGATATAGAGATGGGCCCTTTAGGGGGTGAGAACGGGGTAAAGTTAGCACTAAACCTATCTGCCAGGATGTTGGCAATATCAGTTGGTTCTGTATATTTAGTGCCATTGTGCTGTAACTCAGAGCAGATCTGAGTGTTGCCATTGAGATTCTTGGCATAGCTATAGAATGTTTTGTGGTTGTCTTTAGAATCAGTGACGATTTTGTTTTCGTAACTAGGTTTGGAGGATTTTATGAGGGCTCTCAGCTTCTCACTGAGGCTGACCAGGGAGATCCTCCAATCATGGGATTTTTCTCTTTTTTGCAGCAGTTTCATTCTTCTGTTGTAGAGTTTATTTATGGCAGGGGACCACCAGATTGGCTTCCTTTTTTTGGAGGATCGCATTTTGGTTCTGTTAAGGATAGCACAATCCATGCACTAGTGTAAGTGCTTATAAAGTGCATTTGTGTAGGATTCAGCAGTAGTACCTCTATTGTCCATCTGCATGGGTGTCGTGAAGTTTGCCACCTCTGTCTTAAGAAGCGTGAAGTTGGCTTTGGAGAAATTTTTTATGGTGGTTTCCCTAATGGGCGGTGGGGGCGGGATGTGGATGTCTAGGGTGATTTAGCTTGTGGTCGGATCTGGCCAGCAAGGAATTGACCTCTGGTGTGGAACACCGGTCACCCATGTTGGTAATGACCAGGTATAGGATGTTGCTGCCCCTGGTGGGGGTGTGGATAAGTTGATCCAAGGCATTGGAATTTATGAATTCCAGAAAACATTGAGCAAAAGAGTTAGTACATGAGTAGTTTTCCCAGTTAATGGTGGGGTAGTGAAATTGTCCATTATGAGGGTGTTGGGTTGTACCCTAATATTTTCCAGTGTACCAAGAAATGAGGAGTGGGAATCCTGGGGCATGGTGGAGGATCTGTAGCAAGTTACAATTTGGATTGCAGTCTTGCCCAGAGTTAGTTGCACTTGGATAATCTTGGGTGCATTATGCTGAGCAACTAGGCTGGAGGTGTGGATATCCTTAATGAATATGGACACACCTCTGCCTTTAGTGTTTCAGTCCAGGTTAGGTGGCCGAAGGGTGTTGTATGAATTATAGCCTGGTAATGCAGGGGTGCTCTCTGGAGCCTTGAACCAGGTCTCTGTCACTGCACAGATGTCGATGTTCTCTATTTTAACGAGTGCCTCAAGTGAATGCATTTTGAGGTTTAGACTTCTAGCATTGAGTAGCATTACCCTCAGATTTTGCTTGCTTGTGCCTGTTACGGTGGTGAAGTTGTCATTTAAACCTTGCCTAAAAAAGGCACTATAGGGGTAGAAAGAGCCTTAGCCAGTATCCAGAATCCCAAGGGGGACGGGTGCAGGCCATCTCTGGCAAAGCATTGTGGTCTGTTGATCATGTCATCCCAGGCAGACAGATACTGGATCCCCTTAGAATGACACCAGAAGCTTAGCAAATTGTTGAAGTCAATCATTTTGTCCTTGTACTGTGGGGGGCTTTGTGTTCATGCATGTATGTGTGTGTGTGCATGCATGTGAGTATGAATGAGTGGGAGGGTGAGAGAGAGAGTGTGTGTGTGTGTGTGTGTGTGTGTGTGTGTGTGTGTGTGTGTGTGTGTGTGTGTGTGTGTGTGTGTGTGTGTGTGTGTCTACACGTGCATACATGCATGTCAGTACGATTGGAGGTGAGTGAGTGTGTGTGTGTGTGTGTGTGTGTGTGTGTGTGTGTGTGTGTGTGTGTGTGTGTGTGTGTGTGTGTGTGTACACGTGCATGCAAGTATGATTGGGTTGGGGGTGTGTGCGTGTGGGTTTGTGTGTTATACCTCTCAACCTCTTAGCACAAGAAATCTGGACAAAGGCAAAAATATAGGACAGATTTTAAATATTGCTCTTATAAACTTAGAAAATGACTAGAATATTAGGTTTTGTATTGAGCTGTTTCTGAACGATATGAAGTCTGAAATTCAAATGTCTGTCATTATTTAGTGACTTCAACCAAGAATGATTTTCCAGAAAGCCACAAATATTATCAGGAACAAGACAAAAATATGAGGCAAAAATCTGGACAGTTGAGAGGTGTGTGTGTGTATGTCAGTGTCTCTGTTGTACATCTTCTGGACTAAAAAGCAAACCTGCAATAGTCATGAGGTTTGAACACCAGTGATACTACTCATATTGTACCCTAAAGGCACTTAAAATACATTAAAACAATGGTTTGCATCATGAAAGATGTGTGGAGGGGGAACACTAGACACAAGGAATACTACAGTGTACCATGCAGGCACTTAAAAATACATTAGAATATGGTTTTGTGGCAATAAAGACATGGGGCAGGAGGAACACTAGACACCAGGGATAACACGTTATATTGCTCCATAAAGGCACATACAGAAATTCAAACTCTGTACTGTTGGCACTCACGCATAGCAAGCAGGAATCTTAACCCTGTACTTTTACTGAAAAGTTGGTGTAAAAGGCTATTTTACATAATAGGTATTATGAAACTCTAATGTCTGCTATATTCACAGATTACAGAGGTCAATGAATTACAAGGGATATGAAACATATAACACACAACAATAGGACCAGTCTCTAATTCCTGTTTCATAATATATTACTGAATGCCAATACAAGGTACTTTACAACTTAGATAACTCTTTATTATAATGCTAGCACCAGTCCTTTTCTTTTTTATCTTTATTTCAGTATATTTATGTTTTGAGACCAGTAATATATTGTGCTTCATCTGTTTCATGACTACATCAATACATACAGTAAAAAAATACTGTATTTTATATTTTTCTCTTACAAGGGAGCACCATATTCTCTAGATCAGGTTTGTCTTATGACCTTGACTTTTCATTGTTGCATGGGAGTGTAACGACTATCCCCAGTCTTATTTATGAGCTAATACAGTACCCCTTAGGTGCTACTATCACAGGGTAGGTGTTATGAAGTTAGGGGCTTTTTGTCACACTTGTAGTTAGTAATTTTGTTTGCGCTCATTTTGTGTATGTTGGCATTTTGAGGTGAATGATGTATTGATAGTTTGGTTTTGTTAGTCTGCATTTGATTGTGTGTAATGGGCCATAGAAAACCACTGGAATACTTCATTGTAAAAAAAAAAAACAGTGATCTATTGTTACTGAATCAAGAATCCATTAATCACAGAAGCAAGATGTTGGCTTAATAAAAACAAAAAAACAGCATCAGTAAGACAGCATCTTTTTATGGCCTTTTACCATTAGGATTCCTCTTGTGCTTGTCTGCCTCATTTTCTCTGTATCATATCATAATCCTGTGTTGCAACTCAAAATATGTTGTCAGGACAGTAAATGGGATGTCATATTTACTACACGATGTTGTCAGGCAGGGTGAAATCAACAGAGACAAACTAACTCATCAGGTACACCTATACTGCATGATACATAATATTTAAGTAATAGCTAGAAACTGGAATCTATTTCCTAATATATATAAAATAAGATGAGCTGTGTCTAAACATGATTTATTTTTGTAGTAACCTAGATGGTAGCAGCAGTCATTTAAGGATTTCTCCAGCATGTTCCTTGGCGATGTTCCCTAGTAACTTAGCTAAGGAAAAGAATATGAATACCAGTTTATAGCTGCTAATGGAGAAGTAGTCACCTACTTTGCATATAACTGCAACAGCTGCATTTTTTCATACATCTAGTACCAATTTAGACAGCAACAGTTATTTAAATATATGTTAGGGATGCAGTTATTTCATCTCCACACATTTGTAGGACTCTAAGGTGCATAGCATTTGATCCCTGGTTTCATTGTTAAAGCAGAAAAGGAAGCCATTTTATTTTACTTACTTTACTGGAGCCAAGTTAAACAAGTAAAGTCATTTAAGTTGTATGTTATAGGTGTAAAAGCACCAGTTCTGACCATCACATAGGAACTTGTGGAATGTGCATGGTTTCTACAGGCCTACATGGCTTTATTCTGGGTTTTATGGCTTCCTTCTACCTTCAGTAATTTTGTTTATGGCTATTTGTAACTGTTTTCTTTTTTTTGTGTGTGATAACCATGCAAAAGCCTGACATCCCATCCATTTGGCACTCTGCCTTGTACCCATAGTTCCTTGGATAGGTTCTAGCTCACCATTACAATAGACTGGATATGTAAATAACAAGTGGAGTGTCATACTAAATGTATTTTTAAGTAGCTTAGCAACCTCTCGCAGAGAATAAATAGCCTTTAGATGCTAGGAAAGTAAAGATATCTGACTTTGAGATCTGCCTGCCATAGAATTAATTGCAATCCAGAATAACAAACGCATGCAGAAAATGAAACTGCAAGGCATATAAGGTCAGAAGAACATACCCCAGCTATGCAGTCAGCAATTTATTTATTTTTTTTTTATTTATTTTACATTTGTTGACCGGGTTAGTCTGTCTGAGCTTGTGGCTCATTTTCAGAAGAGACCCTGGGAGAAAAGCTCCACAGTAAAGATACAATGAAATGTTAGAATACAATTGTTAGGTAGTACATTAAGTAAACATACATTTTAAAGAATTTTACATACTCGAGCATACAAGTAATTCAGGGCTTGAAATTACAAGATATTACAAGATATTTGTACATACTTGTGAAGGTAAAGAGGTGATTAGAGAGAGACATGAGGAATTATAGGGAGGGATAGAACTTGAGGCCTCTAGGAGAAGACAGACCATGGTGGATGAGTGCAGTGACAAGTTCAGTTTTTCTTAAAATATTCACAAGTGGCAGTTTTGAATTGTTTAGGGTGATTTAGTGACCTGATTTCAAGGGGAAGTTTATTCCAGTAAGTTGCAGGGGTATAACTGTAAAGCAAGTGGCCCATCTTATTTTTAGGTTTAGAAATCTGGAGCAAGTTGTGGTCAGAGCTACGAAGGGATCTAGCAGGAGAGTATTTGGTTAAGAGGGATGTTAGGCTAGGACAAAAGGATGTCTGATATAGGATGGAGTGGACCAGTTGAAGTTGGTGTAGTTTGAGAAGATGGGGGAATTCTAGCCATTCTAGTTGCTTAAGAGATGAGCAGTGGTGAGACTTGTAGGTTTGGTTTGCAGAAAATCTGGCAACCTTGTTATAGGTAGTTTCTAGTTTGGTGAGGAGTGTAGAGTTTAGATTTGTGAATATTTGGCAGCTGTATAGTAGGGTGGGAAGGAAAAAAGCATGAGAGAGAGTTATTTTGGCCCTATTAGTAAGGAATGTCTTGTTTCGGTACAGATGTCCGAGTTTCTGATGCATCTTTTTTATACAATTAGTGATGTGAATATCAAATTTAAGCCGATCATCTTTGGTGACACCTAGTAGTTTTGAACTGGGTTCTACCGAGATGATTGTCTTGTTGCATGAGTGGATGGTCTTCTGAAGAAGTCTCCTGATGTGGAGACGAAAGCGCTCAATTTCTTATTTTTGTACTTAATGAAATATCAAGGATTTGTGGATGTTCGTTTGAAGTTTTTTGGTTGCTAAAATAAATCTTTATTTTTATCAACCTGGCTGCCATCTAACTATTTGCCTACATTGGACAACCTTCATTGTGCCGGATTTTGGTTTAATCTACAGTTTTTGTGTTTTTAAGAATTTGGCTGGTTACTAGCAATCTACTTAACACCGAATGCGTGATAAGAGACCTTGGGACCCAGGTGGACAGTAGTCTCTCCTTTGATAGTCACATCGCCACAGTAGTCAGAAAGTCCTTCTACGTGGCACACCTCATCATAAAAGGGTTCTCGTCCAGGAAAAAAGAGGTCATCTTTACCCTCTACTCATCACTCATTAGACCCATTATAGAGTACAATGCCCCTTTTGGAATGTACCTCACAAGACATCTGCAGCATCTGGAAAGGCCACAGAAGTACCTCACAAAGAGGATTACTGGACTCAAATAAATGCCCTACACTGACCGCCTCAAAAAACTCCAGCTTTACTCTGTAGCATATCGCCTACTCAGAGGTGATCTCTGCCTAACATATAAAGCTATGTCAAACCCAGAGCTGTTGGACATGCTACACCTAAAGAAATCCCAATCCCTCTGAGCTACACGCTCTAGGGACCTAAACCTTATCACCACAATAAACAGGACATGCTGGAGGGATAGATTCCTATCCCAGAGACTTCCCATACTCTGGAACAGGCTACTCATCTATGTCAAGCAAAGTTCTTCATTAGCACTCTGCTCGTCAGTGGCACAGGAAAATAACTTTCTTGGTTGGCGTAAGCCAGAGAACCTTGTTGGCTAGGCTTGCACAGGCCCTTGGGCTGATAGCCTAGTACCTACCTATGAACCTATGAAAGTAACTGATCCTGTTGTTGTTTCCTCAGTTTAAACAGAGAATGACATGGCTTTGCAATACTAGTGTGTACTTGTCTGAAGTAAAATGAAATGCTTTATTATTCACAATCTGAAGTCTGAGGTGTACATAAAAAAGTGAATATAAATGATGGGTACAGAGGCCATCTGAGGATGCAAGAGACTTGCCACCACTATGATCACTGTTAAATTATAGCCTCTGGTCTGGTGTGGCAGGAGTAGTGTTAAACAACATATTTGCTAAAATCGGAGTAAACATAGCATTGTTATAGCTTATGTGTGCATATGTATGGGGAGATGGCAAGGTATTTAAGAGTTATAAGTTGGCCATAATTTCAATCATTTTTCAATACAGGCATTCCCATTGCACATGATAAGTGGCTGTCTTTGGTAATCTGGCAAAAGCAGGATGTGTGTAAAAGTAACTGATCAGTAACGGAGTACTGATACAATGGCACAATGAGTACTATTTCCATCTCACACCACATGTCCCTGCCTGAATGTTTGGAGGTGACTTTTTCTGTAGGGGGAATGCATGCACTTCCTGTATCTGTGTGTGCGTGCGTGCGTGTGTGTGTGTGTGTGTGTGTGGTTGAGGAGGGAGGTGGGGACAGTGTGGCTGTTACTACTTTAATTTTTCTTACAATCAAACATCTATGGTATGCACAGAATGCCACTGTAGGTTGTGTGCAGACTGTCACAGTGCATTCATTATTTATTTAACTTTCCTTATAAACCTCAGAGTTGTGCACTGAAAGTCATTATAGACTTTTTAATGACAGTATATTGTTTAGGACCAACAAGTTGGAATACATTATTGTAACTGATATTTTTTCACCTTCATGACAATCAAACATCAGGCTCATATACACATGTAGTTATTTTTGGGGGGTAGGAGTAAAGCGGTATTCTGTTATTTTTGGGAGGGGTAGGAATAAAGAGGTGTTCTGTTATATACATCTGACAACAACAGGTTGAAATACATTACTGTGCTCTATTTGTTCTTTCACTTTCAGTTTTGTTGCGGTCAGACATCAGAGTGGTATACCAAAAGTGGCTGTCTTTTCGAGGCAGAGATGAAGATTCATGTTGTATATATGTTTGAAATCAGTTACCTAAATATTTAGCCACAGTCATTTGTACTTTCATCCCAAGCTAATAGTAGGGGGATTAACAGAAGAAAACAATCTTTTTTGTGGGGGCTAAAGAAGGAAGGCACTATTCCCAAGCACCATTTATGTACCCTTGCAAACACTTGTCTTCTCAGTTTGTGAACTAATATTTTTGTCAGACACTATATATATATATATATATATATATATATATATATATATATATATATATATATTAAGATTGAATTTCTTTTTTGCTCGTGATTTTTGTTCAGGCTATCATTGGTTCAGAAGGTTAGAATCTAGCTCTAAAGTGCACCTCACAGCATATATAACCCCATGTTTTCTGAGAGTCTAGTGACTCCAGACCCTTGGCTAAATTAGATCATTTATTCTGCAGTTATTACAGTGCATCTTGGCCAGTTAAGGTGAGTTGAAAGGATGCAGGAAAAACGTAAATTTTAAAAGTAATACTGAATTTCTTTCCTTGCTCAGGGTTTTTGTTCATGACATCACAGGATCAAAAGGTTGGAAAATAGCTCTAAACATGTATCTAACAGCATCTGTAACCTTGGCTAAATTCAATTATTTCTTGCAGTTATTACAGTAGCATCTAACCCAGTTAAGGGGTGTTGAAAGGATGCAGGAAGGAAGCTGAATAATAACACAAAATCAGTGAAAAAGTAGAAAAAAAGTAATCTTTATAAAATAGGGAGGCCACAGTGAAGGGGGATGGGGTTTAGACACTGGGGGATGTGTTTGTATGTGTGTGTGTGGGGGGGGTGAGCACAAGTAAGTGAGGAAGGCACTGTGGAGTCCTTTTGCATAGAGTGCCACAGTCACAGATGTATCTTTAAAATGGCAGATTACTGTCTGTCTAGCTATCTATCTGACTATCTACTTATAGCATTTGCTAAGCAGGAATGTCTATATGGGAAGGTGTACATGCAACAGTTCTCCAATGAGAAAAAACTCCACACATAGAAATAAACTTACAGTGAAAACATTACAGAACAGTACAGTGATCACATAGAAAGTATATAAACTGGGCAAAGGGTACTTGCAATATTATAAAGTATTTAACCACAAATTCCTGCAGGTTAAATACTGACAACATGAACATCATATGTAAAGCAATCTTAGTACTGAAATTGTCCTGAAACCATGTTATAAGACAGTAAAAGAAAAATAATTTGATTTTAAGGTTCATACTCAAGCAGACACATAAGTATGTGTGAACTGCAATAATATAATTTGAAGTTGAAGCACATAAGGGAAGTATGAGAAATAGGTCATAATGAAAGGTATCCATCGTGAATGAATATCAAAAGGTTTGTTAATCTTTTTTTAGTAATGCTACAATTACCAGTCCAGTTTACTACACATTTTCTAAAGAAATATCTTTTCAGGGTTATACTGCAGATTGTAGAGAGCTTGTTGCAGGCCTTTACCTACAACTATAGAATATCTGGAACCACCAAATTTATTTTAGGATTTTTTTTTTGGAACTTCAAAAATTCGCCCAATAGATAAACTGAGTTCATATTGAGATTGTATACATACAATCAACAAGACATAATGTCTTACAGTACAGACACTCCACACCTGACCTGATTATTACAAACACACCAAACTCCATCTCCAACATAAACATTCTGCCACCATCACTAAGCAACCACTGCCCAATCACCTTTACAATTGTCGAATATCCTATAAAACTGTCACCAACATTGAAAGACTTCAGAAACCAAATAACACTAATGCTGACAAACTTAGAACTTCTCACCATTGTCACAGCACAACTGGAACCATAGACTGTCCTTATATGATCCTAATATAGCAGCTATAAAGTTAACCACTTTTTTACTTTAGCTGCAATTGAATTTCTTCCTACTTATCCACAGACTTTATAAACCCACCAAAACTGAATGGCTATCCACTGAACTCAAACTTTAACTCTAAGGGATGAAACATGACGAAAATGAAAACAAACCCCCAAAACTGACAACCAAACCTTCTTTATAGCCTTATGTTACCTAGCCAATACATTCATCAGAAGGCACAAAAGAAATCTCCAAACAAAGAAACAAATTACCATCTTACATCTAAACAAATGAAAAAATAAAAACCACAAACTGATGTAAGGTAAAAAGATGGCACCAAGGCAGAAGCTCCACAAAATTCCAAGGGAAATGATTTATGTATGTTAGCGCTTTCATCTAATCTTTTTACATAGACTTCTTCAGACAAAAAAAAAAATCGAACATTCACCCCCATTTAGAAGTACTTTCCTCAAAAGGTATGTGACATCATTAGCAAAAAACATCACTTCCACAATTAAAGTTGCCACATGAGTTCCCTTTCTTCTAGTTTAAGGGATCAAGGGCCCCCACGTATATCCTTACATACCTGTTCGATGACCAAGAATGAAAAAGAGTGTCCAGGACATGCTATTATATGTCTGGCCAAAGTGTTAGAGTGATTTTATTTCTCAATGTCGTGTAAATGTTCATACATCCGCTGTCTGAGATATCTCTCAGTTTTACCGATGTAGAAACACGTGGGTGCATGAGTGCCCACATCCACCTTGGTTTAAATGAATATTGCACCTTGAGGTGTATTTTAAAACTCAAATCCTTGGATAGATAATGTATTCATTTCTACCTCTTGTGCATTTGAGGGGTTTAATACTCGACATATTTGTTTTATTTACACACAGCTTTGGGTATTAACTTTTTTGCTGTTTATTTTTTACTGTCTATTTTTCATTATCTGCTGTAACTTTAAGTGAGTAGAGAGGAAGTGATGTTTTTTGCTAATGATGTCACATACCTTTTGCGGAAAGTACTTTTAAATGGGAGTGAATGTTTGATTTTTCTTGTTTGAAGAAGTCTATGTAAAAAAATTAAAAGAAAGCGCTAACATAAATAAATCGTTTCCTTTGGAATTTTGTGGAGTTTCTGCCTTGGTGCTGTCTTTTTACCTACCATCTTACTTCCCCCAAACACTTTTGAGAAGAAGTTAACCTTCTTACAGGAAAAAACCCTCCTCATGAAACCCTGTCTACAAACACTATTCAGTGTAGTAGAACAAAACTTTCTCCGGAAGATTTCCTTTAAGAATTTACCAAACTCCCATCAATAAACTACACACCTTCCACTCCCACAGATCATGCATTGCCGACCCCATCACCATTCAGTCCCCAGTTCTACTTGAAATGCATATGTCTCAAAGAAGCCTGTATTCTACTTGAAAATATTTCCACTGACACCCCTCCTGGATTTGACAACATAAACCCCTGGTCCATATATCACTGCTGAGAACATCTATGTATTTCTCTCACCCACATATATAATCTATGTCTCGCACAAAACATCATGCCACAGATTTGGAAGACTGTTCTAATTAAATTCCTCCCAAAGCAAATTGTTCCAAAAGATACCTCTGACTTCCATGCAATATCCATCCTCCCGAATCAGGGCAAACTTCTAGAAAGGATAGTCAGCACCTAACTCTCTCTCTCTCTTCATATCCAGCAATACCACCTGCTCTCCTCCAAACAGCATAGATTCCTGCTTGGATGAAGTACTGTCACAGCACTTTGGTCCCTAACTGATGACATCCTGCAAAACTCTGTTAGTGACCTCCTTGCTGTTACCCTATTTATAGACCTGACAAAGGCATTTGACTTAATTGACCACTATCTTCTCCAAAACAAACTAATTGAAATTGGTATCAGTCAAGACACCACTCCCTGGTTTAAAAACTTCCTCACTGACAGACACTTCAGGGTTAAAATAGGATGCTCCCATTCAGAATCTGTACCTATTACCAAAAGTGTACCACAAGAATACAATCTGACCCCCTCCTCTTCTCCATATTCTTTAACAAACTTCCTTGTGATCTCTTCCATCTCCCACTTATCTTCTATGCGGATGACATGGTCATTTATCGATCAAGCCACTCTCACACCAAAATTTAATGACAACTCCAGTCGGACTTACATGAGCTCCACCAATTGCTCATAAATCATAAAATACTTCTTAATCCCACAAGACCAAAGCTATGCTGTTTGGAACTACACAGAAAATTCACCAAGCACCTGACTCTTACACTGTCTTTGACTTACACAACTATTCTACAGAGACAGCCTTCACCTTCAAATGCTTTGGATTATGGCTTGGTCAGTCACTATACTTGCATTTCCATATACATAATTTGAAGGCTAAAATAACTCCTTCCTCTTCTGGACTAAAAATATCTCCCCTTTTCTATCCCAGCCAGTTATTGCAGCCATTGGCAAAGGTGTTTTCCTTTCCTAGCTTGATATGGGCTTCCAATTTTTGCTTCTGCCTCTAAGAAAAAAAAACATTGCTACTCTGAAGACTATCTCTAACAGCATCTGTCGATTCATTAAAAACTTGCCTTTCTGTGTGCATCACTGTATCACCCCAGAAAAAGCCAAACAGCTACCCATAAAACAAAGCTCTAACCTACTGTCAGGTTCCCAACTCTACAACATACTCCATCTCTAATCATTTATTCCCCTTTCAACTTGACTTTATGAAAAATCTTCTCATATAACCTGAGACACTAGTCAAAAGCCGCACCAACTCTCATTGCCTCTAAAACCAAACTCCACTGCAATGCACATGCTTTCTCCTTTCAGGCAGTACATAATTGATACAAGCTTTTGGTCAGATGCATAGCTCTCAACTCTCCAGATTTTTGACCAATATTTTTGGACTGTTTTTCATAAAATTGTAGTTTTCATACTGGCAGACATTATATTTTTAGACGTCATATCTTTCAGAAAATTCATGCAAAACATGTTAATCTGTTGTTGTTAATCTTCGTTCATTCCTTACTGATGGGTTATCGGTTCCATCCTCAGAACTGAGCCGGCCATATATCAAGCTTGCGTCAGCCAAAATCTCTTGAGCCAAGGTCCTACCCAGAATGCTCTGCTCCCTGTTATCTCAGATCTCATTTGCTGCGTTGCTGTACAGCCGTGTCAAGCCACTCTCTCTCAGCTAAGTGAATAACTTTTGAAAGTTTATATACTGTTACTACTTTAAAAGTTTTCAGTCAGTTACTTTTATTATTCTCCTACCCTATCATATCTTTAAGACTCTCTCCCTTTAGTCTCTTTCCCTTTATTACCCTTTTTTTACCTTTGAGGTAATTCTTCATTACCATCGTTGGTAATCCTTCCTTCTTCCCTCTCTTCTTACCCTTCAGGGTAGCCTTTCTTATTCTTGGTACTGTCTTTCTTCTCCACATCATTATATCGGACAAGAAAAGTAGTGTTGGTTTTAAACAGTGTAAGGACTGTGGCCATAAGTTACCGCTTTCTGATGGCCATGACTTATGTGTCTATTGTTTGAATGTCTCCCACCTTACTGTGGATCCCCTGTGTGGGATTTGTAGAAATTTTTCAACCAGGACTATTAACGAGAGAAAGAACAAGTTAATCCTGAAAGGTCTCCCCAGATCTCCTTTCTGTGAGGCTATCTCTGGGTTGGAGGGTTCACCTTCTCCTGCTATACCCCGTAAGAGACATTGTTCCTCTTCATCATTGAGGTCGCTCACTTCATCTCCCTCTGGAGATCATAGGGAGTCGACTCATAAGAAAGTGAAAATTGCTCCTTCGGTGATGCCACCTGTGACCCTTTTGGCTCTAGGCTCGGCACCGCCCCAGTTGATTCTTGCTCCAGCCATGTCCTCCTTATTGACACCGGCACTGGGGTTCCTGGTGCAGACACTTACGGCTCCAACAGTTCCGTCGCAGCCCTTACCAGCACTGTCCCTGCAGGTACAGTCTCCTTCGGCACCATTGGTGCAATCCCATTCGGCCCCGAGCCTGACGATACTGTCCACCACAGTGCAGACACTTTCAGCACTGATATGCTCTTCAGTGCAGTCCTTTTCATCACTGTCATTGTTACCGGTGCAGACACTTTCCTCAACAGCACCGTACCCATCAGTGCAGACAACTGCCTTTATGGTGCAGACACCTTCGATTTCTATGGTGCTGCCTTCATCGACACAGTCTACTTTGACACCATTTTCCTCAGTGCAGACATCCTCGGTTCAGGGCTCTGCACCACTCAAATTATCAAGGACCAAGTACTCTCCTTCTTTAGATCCATTCATTGGTAGCCAATATAGTCCTTTTCTAGAAAGGCCAGAATCGCCTTCAGGTTTCTCTATGAGGTTGACCAGGAGCCTCTCTGAACAAGATATGTTGCGGCTTGTTGACCAGTTGCTTGTGGCCAGAGTTCTCTCTCAACTGCCTAAACCTATGTTCCCTCCTTCAGGTGAAAGTATTTCTCTTCAAACTCCAACGTACACTCCTCCTTTGACTTCCACCCAAGTATCGAAGCCCATTCCTCCGACAGCAGCTTCCCTCCCTCCGACCCCAATAGTGGATCTCACTTTGGAGCCAGAGTCGACCTTGTGGCCCCCGGTGCACTGGGCATCAGGCTCTTCTCAGGCCAGTGGCTGTGCTGTGGGGGAGGGCATTCTTGGCTCCATGCCTATTTTTTTCTATGGCACCCTCCAGGAATCCTCCCTCTCTCTCAAATGCTTCACAGTCTTCTTGAGACTCATGGTCTGGGAGTCAGCTCGTTGGAGCGTGATGTGACCCCGGTTCTGAGGTCGCCATGCTTGATTACAGGTTCCCATCCATCTTTGGGCGGGCCGGCCTTCCAGGCCATGGAGAGGGTGCTTACCTACACTGGCAAACCCCACATGTTGGAGTCCCCCCCATGCTGCAACTCTCACAAGCCACAACCGCCAGACACTGGGCACATTGGCCTCAGGTTTCTCCCCCTCAGGAGACCCTCTTTGCAGTCTTCCCCAGAACCTCCCACTGAGGAAGTACCTCGCAAGGCTTTGTGCAAGAGGAAGCACACGGACTCCACTGAGGAGTCTTTGACCGAAGATACGGACTTTGATGATGGGGAAGGGTCCCCATGGTCACCCTCTGATGAGGTGTCCTTTGGTGACATCCTCGAGATCCTTAGACAGAGGGGTGATTGGAAGTCCTCTAATCCTTCCTCAGAGGAATCCGTATTCCTGCAGGCCTTTTGTGCCTGGCCCCTACCACCTGAGTTACCCCGCCAGCCAATGAGCTTGTCCAGCTCATCGCCCAGCACTCATGGAAGGCTCCTGACACCCTGGAAGCTATACCGTGGAGGCCTGATAAGATCTTATCTCCACCCAGCTGAGCATCCCCATTGGTCAAGAGGTCTTCCAGTAGATGCCATGGTGGTGGCAGCTGCAACCAAGAAAGACTTGGCAGAAGAGAGTCAAACTGTACATCCACCCAACAAGGAGTCTCTGGCACTAGACAGACTAGGGAAGCATGTGTTTGCTTCATCAACCCTCGCCGTAAGGTCTTTGAACTATTTGGCACACATTATGAGGTTCCAGGGGGATCTTAGCAACCAGCTGTCTGAAACCTTGGCAGGAGCTGTTTCTGATGAGGTCCGTGACAATGTAGCTTCTCAGATAGCCACACTAGAATCCCTGTCCAATTCTTCCATGCGTTTTATTTCACACGCAACAGAAGGAGTGGCTAGATCGGCAGGCGCAGGTATAGTCACCAGACGACATGCCTGGATGCTCCTTTGTGGACTTCTTTAAGGCTTCCTTTATGAATGCCCCCATCGAGGCTGCTTCTTTGTTTGGCCCTAAAGTTAAAGATATGCTGGCAAGGTGCGAACAAGATGGCAAGACCCTATCTGCCATTGGTGTCAGACACTCCACTCCTCGATTCTACTCCAGAAATCAGAGGAGTGGGAAGATGTGGCACAGAAAATCACAAGGCTCTTTCAGTGACCCACGTGCCGAGTTCTCACCTAGAGGCAGAGGGGGAAACTCCAATGGAAGATGCCTCTTTCGAGCAGAGGAGGTCCACGAAACTGGGGTTCCAGAGATTCTTTCTCTGGCCAACCCTGTCAGTGCTCCTGAAGCGTTGCCTGACTGCTCACCTCTGGAAGCTGTCAGGGGTCATTTTTCCTTGTACCCCACTGCCTGGCAAAACATAACCACTGACTCTTAGGTACAACGGATAATATCCAGAGGCTCTCGCATTCCCTTCCATCTTTGTCCAACCTCATCCAGAGAATTTCCCGACGTTCCACCCAGTCAAACGGACGCAGCAACACAAGAAATTCAAAAGCTGCTACAAAAAAAGAGTCATCCAAACGGTCCCCCCAGACCAGATAGGATCCCGTTTTTACTCAAGGATTTTTTTAGTGCAAAAAAGACAGGGGACTGGAGACCAATACTGGATCTCAGCACACTGAACAAATTTGTAAAAACAGGGAAATTCCAGATGGTCACGGTTCAGTCTATCCTTCCTCTTCTGGAAGAAGACAACTGGATGTGGTCTGTAGATCTTCAAGATGCGTATTACCATATAAAAATGGACAAAACAAATGCTCAAGAAGATACCTTCACTTCTGCATAGGAGCCAGTCACTACTAATTTCAATCACTGCCCTTCAGTCTCTCTACAGCCCCCCGGAGTGTTCACCAAATGCATGGCAGTGGTTATCGTGCACCTGCGACTTCAAGGATTCCAGGTGTTTCCATATCTAAATGACTGGCTCCTCACTGCCCCCACCAAGCATCTACTGAAAGAAGGCGTACACTACACTCTCCTTACAGCACAATGCTATAAACCGAGAGAAGTCCAACATGACTTCAGCACAGTCTTTAGAATTCATCAGGGTACTGTTGGACACGAGAAATTGCACAGCATCTCTCCCGGACCACAGACTTCAAAGAATAAGGCAATAGATTCAGCCACTGCTCTGTCACCACAAATCTTCTGCTCGGTCCATACTCCAACTCTTGGAGTCAATGGCAGCCTCGATCACCATTGTTCCTCTAGCCAGATTCCACATGAGGCTCCTTCAGTGATTACTTCTCACTCAGTGGTACCCTCTACAACATCCTTTGTCCTTTCAGATAAGTGTAACTTAGAGATGCAAGCAAGATTTACTCTGGTGGATGTCTCAAAATCCCCAACAATGGTCTCGCCCCTTCAGCCCCCATCAGCCAAAAGCCACAGTGACCACAAATGTCTCCCTGATGGGGTGGGGGGGCTATGTCAGGGAAACTCAGTCCAAGGCACCTGCTCAGAAACAGAGGCCCTTTTGCATATCAATGTCCTGGAACTGAGGGCGGTGCTAGTAGCATTGCAAGCATTCCATTCTATCCTTCCATCAGGGTCTATTGCGTTCCAATCAGACAACATGTCAGTGGTCTGGTACATCAGCAAGCAAGGGGGCACCAGATCTTATCCGTTATACCAACAGGCCTTAAGAATATGGCAATGGGCGATAGCTTCCAACTGCTTTCTAGTTGCAACGCACATTCCTGGGAGCTCCAACGTGATAGCGGACAAGTTGAGCAGGTGCATCCTACAACCTCACGAGTGGTCCCTCAACCCTGTGATAGCAGCAAACATTTTCAACCTCTGGGGCCAGCCTTGCTGCGACCTATTTGCCTCCCCAACCAACTACAAGTGTAGCAACTATTTTGCCCTGATCCCCCCTCGGGGACAGTCACTGAGGGATGCTTTAGTCCACGCTTGGCCCTCGGGTCTACTTTATGCTTATCCTCCTCTCCCCTCATCTCCCAATTTCTGAAGAAAGCAAGGCAGTTGAAAAGCAAAGTGATCCTCATTACTCCATATTGGCCTCAACAAGTCTGGTCCCCTTCCACTTGCCTCACCTGCTAGATCGACCATGGATCCTCAATCCATCCCCAGCATTGATCTCCCATCTGCAGGGTCTGACTCACCCCAATCTAACAACCCAGAAACTGACAGCTTGTTTTTTCTCCACTTCCAATGATTGCCAGGCAGGAAAACCTCTCATCCCCAGTGCACAATATTCTTATTGCATCTCATAAATCATCCACCAGACTAATCTATCTCAATAAATGGAAAAGGTTTTCTCTTTGGGCAGCGGATAAACAATTAGACCCCTTGTCAGCCCCAGTTTTGGTGGTTTTGGATTACTTATCACATCTTTTCCACTCTGGGGTGTCTGCCTCTACTATCCGTGTGCATTTAGCTGCCATTTCAAATTTCCACATTGGTTTTCAGGATTCTTCGCTCATGTCACATAGACTCTGTAAAACTTTCTTGAAGGAGGTTCTTCACCTAAAACCTCCCTTTAGAGAACCAGTACAACCTTGGGATTTGGCCTTGGTCATGCAATCCCTAACAGCTACCACCTTTGAACCTGCGTCTTCATGTGATTTAAAATATCTCTCGTGGAAAACTTTGTTTCTGGTTGTAATCACATCGGCCAGAAGCTTGTCAGAACTTCAAGCCTTATACATCAAACGTCCCCTATCTTATCTTCCATAAGGATAGGGTATCACTGAGAACTAATTCTTTCTTTTTACCAAAAGTGGTGTCAGAGCGGTCTATCAACCAGTCTATTGACCTTCCAGTATTTTTTCCTAATCATTCTAATAAGGGAGAGTATGGCCTGCACTCTCTGGATGTTCATTGGCAAATATGATTCTACATGGACAGAACTAAATCTACCCGTAAATCAGACCAACTTTTTCTGGCCTTTTCAGGACCAAGACTAGGTCATCCTGTCTCAAAAGTTACATTGGCATCATGGTTGAGAAATTGCATTACCTTTATCTACAACAAGAACAATACCACCTTGCCTCACAGAGTGAAAGCACATTCTACAAGGTCTATGGCAACTTCAGCAGCTTTCCATGCTAAGGCTTCCCT
The DNA here is from genome assembly GCF_019279795.1 of Protopterus annectens. Classification (NCBI taxonomy): domain Eukaryota; kingdom Metazoa; phylum Chordata; order Ceratodontiformes; family Protopteridae; genus Protopterus; species Protopterus annectens. The sequence goes on along the minus strand of NC_056747.1, from coordinate 244,264,249 downwards.
CAATGATATTTGCTCAGCTGCAACTTGGGCCAAACCTCATACCTTTATTCTTCATTACAAATTGGATTTGGCCTCCAGAGGTAGAGCTTCTTTTGGCTCCATGGTGCTCAGGAATGTCCTTCCATGATGGCCTCCCAGGGATACAGGTAGCTGGGGACTCTGTCCCATCAGTAAGGAATGAACAAAGATTAACAACATCAGATAAAGAAGTTATGTCTTACCAAAACTTTCCATCTGTGTTGTTGATCTTCATTCATTCATTACTCCCCACCCTCCGTCCCCCTCAGGAGGTTCCTGTTTGATCTCATATACTCCTTTATTGTAGGTCTGTTATGACCAGAGGTAGCCTCTAATTTTGTCTATCAACTTGCAAACTTGATCTGAGGCAACAGGGAGCAGAGCATTCTGGGTAGGACCTTGGCTCGAGAGTTTTTGGCTGATGCGAGCTTGATATATGTCCGGCTCGGTTCCGAGGATGGAACCGATAACCAATCAGTAATGAATGAACGAAGATCAACACAGATGGAACGTTATGGTAAGAAATAACTTATTTTTCTATCAATGTTCTAAGTTTGTAAGAGCAATATTTAAAAAGTGTCCCTATTTTTGGGCATTTGCCCCCCATTATTTGTGGCTTTGTCCAGATTTCTTTCTCTAAGAGGTTGAGAGGTATGGTCAGACGATTCTATAATGCAGTTTTGATCTGAAGGAAAAAAGGTTTAGTGAAGGCACGGGAAGAGTTTTAGTTAGTGTAATAGTTATGGGAAAGTGTTCACTAAGGGATGGAGGATTTACGTATTTAGATCTTATTTTGTTTCAGACATATGTGATTATATGATCAAGGAGGGAGTTGTTATTGGTAAATTGGTTTGGTCTGGTAGGTTCTTTAGCTATTAAATAAAGCTTGAGGTCTGTTATGGTACCTAAAATCTAATTTCTATGCTGGAAAAGTAGGTTGATGCTAAAGTTAGGTAGTACGGGATTATATTATTTTCTGATTGGGCACTGTCTAGAAAAGTGTCAATGAAGCAATATAGAAATCTTCTAATATTCCTCTGTATGTGTGTGGGGGATAGGTTAATGCAAATGTAGTTTTGCCTGGGTTCTTTGAAGTATTTGATAACTATTCATTTAAGTGCATGGTTATTGCTTTTTGTGGATTCTGCTACTATGAAGATTTTTAAGTGGTCCTTGCTGAGTATATTTATTCCTCCACATGGCACCTCCATTGTCTAGTGAGGGTGACCCCATCTCTTTAATGAACAACTTCTTGTGTACCCAACAGATTATAAAAGGCATACCAAAACAAGTTATTAATTGGTAGTAAACAATTCACATGCCCACTATCACTAAACAGAACTCAACCACAAAAATGTAAAATCCATATAGAAATATGCAAAAATAAATAATCAAATAAGTAAAGAGATAAAACATATTACACTGTAGTTGCTTGCTATACAAAAGAAACTTCCACAGTCACTCTATACATATAAAAGTCATTTCTAAATATTACCATGTGAACCACTACATATGGATAAAAAGCAAGCAAATGCTCTCATGTTAAAATTGATTCATGATGATTCTATATGTAAACCATATGGAGTTTCTGTGGTATGTTATGGAAGTAGGCTGCCAGGCTTTTCTTTTGCATAGATACTGCTATTGCCCAGTTGTGTCCCAAATAAGTTTCAAAAGCAGGTCTGCCAGTTTATAATTCTGTGCCTTAACCTCTGTGCTATATTGCTATCAGACTAGGGTACATATGGACAAAAGCTAGTGACAAATCTATCTTAATACACTGAACAGTAGGAAAATGAATGAATAGCTGAATAGACAGAAAATAAATATACATATGGGCATACACACACACACATATATATATATATATATATATATATATATATATATATATATATATATATATATATATACATATATATATATATATATATGTGTGTGAATGTATATATATATATATATATATATATATATATACACACACACACACACACACACACACACACACATATTTTTCGCAGGTGCTAGGCTTTAATCTTCATACCCTAAACTCTTACTACTTTATATTTACACTAACTGCTGCTGGGACACATGACGAAGTCATGGAGAAGGGGGAAATTAGACTTGTGCAATACTGATTGCCTACACATCCTCCTTTCTTGTCAAGGTGTAGCCTTACAGAACTCTTAACACTGACCTTACAACAGAGATTCCTACTTAGAATTATGGGTATTGTAAAAGTGTACCATTTCAAATAAATGAAAAGAAAGTATGGTGTTCCTTCTGGGGAAGATGAGTGGAAATTTTTGACTGTGTCTTTTATCCAGAATTTTGGAAAGGCCACTACATCAGGAGAGTTAACTGAGAAAACCGAGTCTAGCAGGTCTAACTTACTTATGTCTCCAGGTTTCATTAGGCATCAGTCAATGATTTATTTTAAAAAATTATTAAATTAATGCCTCCAACAACAGCTACATACCTTGCTAATAGACAGGATTGCTAATAAAAAAAAATCTAGTTAATAATTTTAGATGGAAACGATGCCTACAGTTTAGTGTGGGGGATAACATTTTGAGAGAGATGTGTCCATTTTCAGCCTGGCATTTTTTTAGGGTTGCCAGCTTTTCAAATGGCCAAAGTGGGACATTTTTGGTACAAACATCAGATTTTACAGGCCGACACATACCCATAGCCGGTACAAAGGATAGAACTTAACTTTTTTGCCTAAATAAAAGCTTATTATTGTAGCATTTTAGTTGCTTATTCTGTTTCTTATAACATTTAGGTATTTCAGATACAGAATAACTGTTTTATGCAACTATTACATAAAATATAGGAAATAATTTTGTCCTAAAATCTCAGGACATTTGCCATTTTTACAATTTTTTGTCAGGACACAACTGCCCAAAGAGGGACTGTCCCTCGCAAAGTGGGACAGGTGGTAACCCTATATTTTTTGCCACATCGTAATAGCAACGGCAGAAGGAAGTGATATACGGGAAAGCTTAGTTTGTTTCAGTCATCTGAATGATTTTTTTATCTTGTTAGGTCGAATTTTGGGGCTGCTTCAAAGCCTATTTTCAGTTTACCGCAAAAATATGTTTGAATTAGCAAATACTGTGGCATTGCAGAATTCTGTGTTCATTGCAGGTGCAAAGCTTAATGAATTATATTTCAGACTGAGAGACCTTGTTTACGCTTGCATTGCTACCCTTCAGATACAACAACACAAACTATACATTTCTTATTAAGTACCTCCTACTTTTGAGCCAGGCAGCTAAACAAAAACAACGTTTACGGGTGGGACTTTGCAAGGCAAACGTGTTCTGTAACTGGTTAGTGTCATGAGCAGGACTGTTGGAGGCGGCCCTACTTGCCTTTGCCCTTTAAACTTTCAAGATGGCAGCGTTCGGGGTACGGGCAAGTGTAAGAGCAGTAGTTAATTTGAAGGAGAAGCGTCGATTCCCTTCTCGAGCGGCACTGATCTTGGTACTGTATTAATGTTACTGCTGCTGTTTAAAAGGCTGTGATTGTCGCTAACTATAAAGACAGTTTTACACATTTGTTAATCGCGCCCCAAGTTGCCTTGTAAAATCAACTTTTCTGTTTGCACAGATGTGTTTTCACAACTATTTAAATGTACTAGCAACAGTCGAGCGGCCGGGTCATATTTACTATAAATAAACTTTTTTTTTTTTTTTTTTGGAGCGTTCTTATAGGATTAGAGAGCATTATTCTTTGGTAGTTTTATGCTCATCAGAAAGGTATTGGGGGGGTGGGGGTTGAATTTTTTTGGATGACAGCCCTGGCAGAGGGGCAGCAGTCCATCAAAGGTCTTAAGTCAAGTCAGCTACACTACAGCGACAGGATCATAACTTATACGGATGGATAAAATGTGTTATTCACTTTGCAGTTATTCTCTGTATATTTGTTATGAACTGATGGAGAGAAAGCAGAGGATAACTGGGGGTGAGGAAAGCAGTCTTATTAGCAACCTGTCACTTTTGAGAGGCAACAGTGTTGGTCTTGGTGCCTAATGCAGTACTTAACAAGACAGCAGGATCACTGTGCTTGGTAGCATTAATAGAACTGGCTCTTGGTGCAGGGTGGGGACCAGTAGAAGCTACACTTGTCAACCGGGTTGCTTAGTAGCAGTTTAGAAAGCAGGATCTGGGGAACTTGGGAGGAAAAAGATCTGGACGTGATAATTCCTAAAGCTTGTCATTCAGCCTAAATAGAAGGCTGTGGCAAAAGGCAGTAGGATATTGGGTTACATGACAAATGAACAGGCTCAAGGGAAACCGATTCAAGGGGTGCATGGGATAGATTAAAGATTGGAAGGGGTAGTTATATAGGGATGATCAGGCAAGTGGAATTGACACACGCTTCTTTACTGCTAGTGCACCCCAAATTTGAAGGATGTTTAATTGTTCAGCTCTGCTTTCCTTTGATTGCTACAGCTACTAATCTTTATTTGCTTTGGTAGTTTTTATTGCTGTAATTTAAGAAAAAAGAGAAGGTGCCAACAACTGCTAAAAAAGTCTTCAAGTTATATTGGAGCATAAAGGTGTTGTTGTCTTTTCGGCTTTTCCCGGTTAGGGGTCGCCACAGCGGAACTCCGGTCCGCTAATGATTGGCAGTAGATTTTCACGAACGCCGAGGTGCCAGCTCGACGTTCAACCTTCAACGAAGGTACGCCCATTTACGCATGTCTTTCGAACGCCCACCCAACCGCGGGGAGGACATGTCGACTCCACACAGAAAGCACTCCCAGTCCCCGCACTCCAGCCGAGAATGGAACGGAGAACCCCTTGCTGTGAGGCAACAACGCTGCCGCTGCACCACCGCGGAGCATAAAGGTGTGTTTATCGCAAAAGTGGTGATACAGTGCTTTAGCACCTGTGGTTTAATGAGTAGTTTATGTATTCTTCTTAGTCTGAGTTTTTTTTTCTGGATACTTCAGTCACCCTCCAGTCTTCTAAAAATATATTTGTTGATGGGTTTGTATAATTGTCTTGTGTGCATTACCAAAATTACTTTTAACTGTTCTTATATGCTGTATTTGCTGTTGTGTTTGAAAACAGTCTAGAATAGTTGGTGCTTATTGGAGACTAGCATACTATCTTTCACGCAGTGGAGTGGTGCAATGTATGTCTAGAGAGTTTGTTAATCTGAGGACATATTTACGGGTGCTTAACTGCTTGGCAGATGTGCCCACTGCTAACACAGATAACGATTTTTTGCCCATTTGGTTTTATCTCTTGTAAAACAACTAGCGAGAAGTGGCATTTCTGAAGTACCAAGATGGTGCTAGTATGACTTCTGACAATGAGGACAGTACATGGTCTTTTGTAGTGTTGGATTGGGCACTGGGCAGAACTGGTAATTTGGGTTCAACATCCAGACATACTTCATACACACTTTGGTTTAGTTTTAGCTGAGGTGTTTCTGAAATTAGCTTGTTTTAGCATCTGTAGCACTGGTAAAATGCCTTTCCTATATTGACAGTCTATTGGCATGAGAAAGTTTGCACTCACATGACTATGCGAAGGTCAAGACAAATGTTATAAGTCTGGCACTGTGCGTCGGTGTGTGTGTGGTGGTGGTCTGGCACCTTCACAGGTATGCCAGTTGTTGTGTCTTTTGGCTTTTACTGGTTAGGGGTCGCCACAGTGGAACTCCGGTCCACTAATGATTGGCAGTAGACTTTTAAGTGCCGAGTTGCCGGCCCTGATGCACAACCTTCAACGAAATTAGACCCGTTCACACGTCTCCGCACAGAAGATGCTTTAGATGAGAATCGAACAGGACAACGTCTTAATGTGAGGCGACAGCGTTACCGCAGCACCACCACCGCAGTTCTTTAAGCCATAGCAATGCTGGCTGGAGCATGTCACCTATTAACTTGCCTCTGGTCTTCATTTCTAATGGCAGTCTTTATGTAATGGAACAGCCTCCATAAATAGTGTTTTTGTCTCTCTTACGATGTTGCAGATGAGCACTGCAGAGATATGGAGGTTACTTGTCTTTTTCTTTGAATAATATTTGCATGTTTTGTTTACATTTGATCAAACTGGTGACTTTCGTTGAGGCTAGGACTTTTTAATCTACTGATCTCACCTCTTTGTTTACTTTTTCACAGTGTAAACTAGCAATTTACTGCAGTTCATAGTGAAATTAAAGTCAAGTGAACAGGTGTTTGTAAAGATACCATTGTCAGCAGAATATGTTCCTAAGGAAAGGAATGAGCAATAATTGAAACCATGACAAATGATTAGATTCATTGATCCACTACCTGGTCACTGACTTTTTAAATGGATGTGTTGAGTACTTTTGTTAACAAGGTTAGAACCCTGATCACAGTGGACTAATTTTAGGTTAAGCAGTGAAGTTTACAGAGGAAAAAAGATATACAAGTGAAAAGGTATGTAAATCACAAAAACCCAGCAAAAAATAATGAACGTACAAAAATTTAACTGAATAAAAGCAATTCAATTAAATTGTATGTTTATTATTTTTGTTTTTTCATGGTTTATATGTTTTTTAACAACTTTATGGTCCATTTTTTGCTGACAAGTGAAAAAAATGACAAACGCATCATACAGACGTAGTATAAAGGAAATAAACATAGTCCCATTAAAGCATAGCAAGAAATATTTACGAATGTATTTAATAAGTACATGTTTTAAATGGGTTGGTATCTTTATGTTGAACTGTGATAACTTTGAATACCAAAACAATGAACTTCAAAGTCCGAAATGGAATAATGCCGAAAACTCAAAATTCCGAAGTTCAAAACTCCGAATGGTTATAGCTGGCCCAAGCATGCATATGCATGAAGTCTCCACTGTGGTGCGATCTCGGAGTTGGTATATTTAATTGGGGTGGGGTGAAGCCCCCCACATTAGTAATAGTGTTATGTGTTACTGTGTTACGTTATCGTATGGGTGTGAAGCTGGCCGACCGTTGCTTTTCAGAGTTCCGTTTTTGTAGTTTTGGGTTTTCAGAGTTTTTACGTTTCAGAGTTTGCAGTTCGATGTTTTGGCATTCGGACTTATCACAGTTCGATGGTCTGATATAGACCCCCATTTTAAACAGTGCTATATTTGATATCATGAGCAGAAATAGTTACTGCGGTATTTAGATAAAGACAAAACTGAATAATAGTAATTACTTTTAGGTTTTGCCACTTGCAACTTGCATTCAGCTTGACTGGGAATATGTGATTTTTAATTGTGTCCAAAATGTGATGTGTGAGACCAGGTATTTTAGTTGTCGTGAAAATGCAACCCATAGTTCAGGGCCAAGAATTCAGAAGTTGTGATTTGTGCATTGCAGTTTGGTTTTAAATGTGTTTTGTTATAGGTGCAGAATGAGTTTGGCTTTTAAGGCTATATGGGAAGAGTTTCATTGTGAAATTGACAGAGAATGTTGTTGTGTCTTTTGGCTTTTCCCGGTTAGGGGTCACCACAGCGGAACTCCAGTCCGCTAATGATTGGTAGTTGATTTTTTACATGCCAAGTTACCAGCCTTGATGCACAACCTTAAACAAAGGCACGCCTATTCACGCATGTCTCCACGCAGAAGATGCTCTAGCTGAGAATCTATCCGAACAGCGTCTTACTGTGAGGCGATGTAGAAATTAAATAGTTGTGATAGTGGTACGTCGTATCTTTGTTTAATGGGTAGCCATTAAAGTTTGGAGATTGTTTGTGTGGCAGTGGTTGGTGTTAAGCTGAGCAGACACCAGACTGATATTTATTTTGTTACTACATATAGTTTTAGTGAGATACTTATCAGTGGGCAGCCACGGTGGTGCAGCGGTTAGTGTTGCCACCTCACAGCAAGACATTCTCCGGTTCGATCCTCAGCTGGGGTGCCCTCTGTGTGGAGTCTGCATGTCGTCCCTGTGGTCGTGTGGGTTTCCTCCGGGTGCTCTGGTTTTCTCCCACATCCCAAAGACATGCTGTAGGTGGATTGGACACTCTAAATTGGCCCTAGGCCTGAGTGTGTGTGTGTGTGCCTTCTGTGGAAGGTTGGGCACCGGGCTGGCAACTCGACACTGTAAAACTCCACTGCCAATCATGAGCGGACAGGTGATCTGCTGTGGTGACCCCCTAACTGGAAAAAGCCGAAAGAAGAAGTGAGATACTTATCAGTTTGGTGAAATATTATTGGGGCTATATGCAATCCATTAGAGAACTACAGTCATGGTTACCAGATAGATTAAAATTTTCCTACGGAGTGGGAAAAAGCCTAAAGAATTTTTTAGCTAAAGGGAGATTTATTATGCCTCCTATTAATTTATATAATATAAGGTTGAGCTTAGGTACACGGGTATGTGGGAAGTGCAAGGCCTGTAAGCGTATTGTTACTAGTTTTGGAAGCATTAATGGGTTAAGGTTTACAGTTAAGGGTCATTTTAGATGTGATATGGATGGTATAGTTTATTCCCTAAAATGTCCTACTGATAAGTTTTATATTGGGCAGCCTAAAAGGGCGTTTAAAACTAGATTATTAGAGCATGTACGAGACACAGAAAATGTTAGTCAGGTTCAGTGGCAGTACATTTCCAGAAGGTATACCAGTGTTCCTTAGTGGGTTTACAGGGGACTATTTTAGAAAAAAATTGAATATGTTTCCACAGATGCTTGTTTTAGAAATAGACTTTTGTATAAAGAGGCTGTTTATATACTTAAATTTGATACTTTAATACATAAAGGCATGAATGCTGAGCTTAATTGGAGAGTTCTCCTTTAATGGAAGTGTTCATTTTTTGATTTACATTTTAATTGAGTGCATTATAAAAAGTGATTGTTTGTTTCATTTGGTGTATATTCTCTTTGAAGGCATTTCAGCCGAGACAGAGAGAGAGAGAATAAAGATTTCTACTTTTATTGGTGGTCACTGGTTTGTGTTTTTTTGTTAATTTATTCTTTTGTTTTGTTGTTTTAAATCAAACAAATGACATCCCAGTGTCCCACTAAAACTGTGCATAGTAAAATATTAAATTTGAATTGCATTCTGACTGCTCATTTGGCTATCTTTGCATATATATTCTGTTATAGCATAATGTGAACTGTGGTATTTAATGTCAAGCTTTACACAACAATGAAACAGTTTTCGGTTTCTTCTTAACAATGACCTCCCAAGTACTTCCTGTTGCTATTACTTTATGTAATATGTCTTAGTTGTATAGTTGTAGCACATCTCTCATCTTCTCAGTAAGAGGCTCGTGGAGAAAGGTTCCAAATCATATACTTTTGAACATAGCAGTACTGCTGAGTTAGTAAGCTCAAAAAATACATGAATTAGCATTCATTTTTGAAGGAAAAAAGTCTGTACTTGCAGTGACTGTCATTTATTTGTTTGTATGAATTCAATACCTTTTTCAAAATGCATTATGGATTGTAGTATGTCAGAGCAAAAGTGTAAGCAGAGACACTTGTCACTTGTGGGGGTATGCTGATAAGCAGTCCGACACTCTTACTCATTTGTTCTCCATGGCAACTATCCCAAATCATTCAGGCATGTAGATACTTCAAGATGCACATACTGACACAGTACTGGTAGCTGTAGCAGTGATACCATACTCCAGACAGGACACTCAACCAATGTACTGACAAACACGGGACAATATACATGTCCTAGTCGAGCAATGACGAAATTGTTTAGGACCACACTGAGCACAATTTTACTCTTAATCTCTCCATTTGAAAATGCATAACGTTCACACCACACTTACAGAGGCACATCTGCAATCCCCACAAACAGCCACCCACACAACATAACAGTCATCTTTGAGGCTTTTCCAACCTCTCTGTAAAACACTACTGTAATGGCTTTGGCAAATGAAAATGATTGATGGATGTCAGTTTAGGACTCCCATCCCTGCTTATTGGAGGCAGTCCACTACACTTGCACAAGTGTCCCCCTCAGTAGGGCAGCAAGCAGACATCAGTACAGATTTGCTCCATAGTTCTTTTACACCACACACACACACGCACTGATACATGGTTATCATGGGCAAATCTGTTTTTTCAATGTCACTACACTTGTCTCCAAACCCAGTCTTATGACACCTAGTACGCATCACCTTGTCAGTCCACACTTGCAAATCTTGGTGTCCATTATACTTTGACTGACTGACACACACATTACACATGTTGATGAGCAGTGTGACTTGGACTCTTTCTCCCCAAAACAGTGCTTTAATAGCTAAGAGGTGCAAAAACTATCAGCACATGTCAACTTAGGACACCCCACAGATGCTGCAGCAAGCCCACTGTACTGACACCACTACCCCCCCAAGTAAAGCTTTAAGGCAGTGTCAGTCCAGCTTTGCTCCACAGTTCTGTTACTCCATATATGCAGTAATTACACATGTGCGTGCACATATCTAGAATGTCACATCACCATGATGCAGTGGCCAGCTCTCTACAGAAGTGTCGCATGGCTACTGTGTCCAAATAAACTGCTGTTTTCCTGTTTTTGCGCAGATATCCGCATGCATGCGTGCCCCCACACACACCCACGCATGATTGCCCCCCCCTCATACATCCTTGCACAAACACACGCAAGTTCACGCTTGCCCACCCTACATATTATATGAGAACACTGCACCACTTACCCTAAAGTGGGGGAATGAAACCTCATTAATTCAGAAACTAAAACAATAAACATGTGAATGATTTCAGATAACATAATGTACAAAGACCAGTTAAGTAACAATGAACCTAACTGCATCTGATAGGAAGGGAGTTGGCACTTCGGGAAATGTCAGTCAGACCATATGAAAGGAGACTGCAGACATCAGGACTGTGTGCTTAGGTTTTGAACAAAAGACCGTGGACGAAAAGGTTTGACAAAAAGTTATGGGCTGACAGTTATGCCACAGCTAGTTATGAACCCTACAGGTGTCTTAATTTTGCTGTCTGATAGCTTGCCAACCGTCTTACTTTAAAGGAAAGAAAAAAATATAATCACAGTGAGCCATGTAAAATGGACAAAATGTAATGTCATCAACTTCTGTCATTCCAAAAGCATTTCATTTCCCATTTCGAAGTATATAGCAATTCACTCAGAATATCATCCATCATCTTGACATATGTATACATAAATATTTTTGTATTATGTGTATGTATATATAGGCCATAGTATCTGTAAAAATCAAATCCTTACGTAAATGTCAAAAGTTAAAAACAAACAGTAAAATACATGAGTTTGGAATACATACACACATTCATGTATGGCACTGGTTCTTTTGACAATCACATTTCACTAAGTCACTGTAACGGTCTTATTTGACTGAAGTCATGTTAGAGTGAATCATGATTAACTGAAAATTATAAGGTCTACAGAGTGTCAGTGTTTTTTATGCTTGAATGGAAGCAGTGATTGGCCTTTTTTTATCTCCACTGTTGTGCGACTGCACAGTTAGTGTAGTTAAGTAAGGCAGTCTGTGGGGCAAATACCTCTCAACTCATCACATCCAGTTTTCTGGCAAAAAGCCTAAGAAAAAACTTTTTTTTTTTATATTCACACTGTAGCAAAAGTCCGGAATATGATCCATGCGCCAACAGGGCAGTGTGCAGCACTCTTTTCTTTATGCTGCAACTAAAAGAATACCTCTCTGACTCCTGGCTTTGCACTTACTGCTGTTCAGGTTAAAATTTTTGCGCCTTCTCTTCTAATACCTATATGCATCCTGTCTGTCTGTTCCCTTTGGTTTCATTTCTCTTATTTGTAATTTTACTTTTACTCATTTCTCCTGCCTTCCATATCGACCCAAATTATTACTACTAAGTACTTTTTTCTCACTCTTCCTGCTTGTCCACCATTTGAACTGGTACACATTGACATTTGTTTTATGAGTGAGTAGTGAACTGTCACACTTATAACATGTCAGCATGTTTCATTGCTACATATTGTATTTATTTTGTTTTAATGATGACATGTGTATTGTTATGCATGTTATAAGTGTATTAATGCTTGTATTAATTTATGTATTTACAGTATAGGGTAATTTTGTCAGTTTTCATCTGTATATGTAGTTCTGTTCTTTTAGTTGTGGAGTTTTTTCCCAGAGCCTCGGCTGAAAACAAAATTTCAGTCTCTTAAAAGTTCACTACCTAAATCTCAAAGGCCTTTGAGACAAAGAAATTACAATAAATAGCTTCAGCAAACTCCAAAATACATTACTGGAGCAGCACCCACTTTGACAAATTCAACCACATCATACAGTGTCTTAATGTCTAAGCCCATAAAGCAGACAACCTCACAGTCCTTTGATCCAAATATTGGAGACTCCATTCTGAGACACAGTGTTGTCCTACTCACCACACTGAGCAAGGAGAGAGTTATGGTCAGATGGCTGTCAGGGCCAGGATCCACCAGATCATTCATGCATGCATTCAAGTTGCTGAAGGTGGTTCAAGCAATATGATGCACTTGAGCTTCTCCACGTATGACACACCCCGATAAAAATTGGGAAACTGCATGTTTGACATACAGTGCTCAGCAAGACCAAATCACAGTTTTTCAAGGCCAAACAAATGTTCACTGGGCCAAAGAATTGCCATCTCTCTCTTATATTGATACATATATATATATATATATACACACACACACACAATGACTGCCCATACATGTCAAGCAGAGCGCCTCTTTGGCCCTCTTCAAAAGGAACTTTGACGATTGGATGGGAGATAGGAAATTCACCCCGGGGATCACATCAGTCGCCCTGCTAGACAGGGGTCCAGGGAAGTAAATATTGTGGGAAGAAATAGCCAGGGAATTGTTATGGCTAGGCTTGTATAGGCCCTAGGGCCAATAGCCTAGTACCAACCTGTGTGTGTGTGTAATGGGGATCACATCAGTCGCCCTGCTAGACAGGGGTCCAGGGAAGTAAATATTGTGGGAAGAAATAGCCAGGGAATTGTTATTGCTAGGCTTGTATAGGCCCTAGGGCCGATAGCCTAGTACCAACCTGTGTGTGTGTAATATAGTACCAACCTGTGTGTGTGTAATTATATATATATATATATATATATATATATATATATATATATATATATATATATATATATATATATACACTCATATATATCTGTGTGTATATGTGTGTATATATATATATATATATATATATATATATATATATATATATATATATTTATCTATATATATATATATATATATATATATATATATATATATATATATATATATATATGGGTTCCGTTCAGAAGCTCGAAATACTGAAATCTCGAATTTCAGTATTTCGAGCCCAAGAAGCCGAATCCGCATAATAGCGAAAGTTTAGAAGCGCAAAATTCAAAACCTCGAATAGGGGTTTGGGTAGGGTCTGTGGTGTGTTGCTGTGATGTGTGTGCGCGAAGAGAAAGTAGCTTGTGTGATGGTGTTTTGTGTGTTTTGTATGTAGTGTGACCTCTGAGGGAGAATATTTAAGTAGGGAGTTGTGGGGGGCGCAGGGTGGCTTGCCACCCTGCTTTCATGTAGTAGAGTGATTGTGTGTATTTGTGTGTGTGTGTGTGTGTGTGTGTGTGTGTGTGTGTGTGTGTGTGTGTATATATATATATATATATATATATATATATATATATATATATATAGTAAAACCGTGAAATTCAAAACTTCCGGTATTCGAGGTTTTGATTTTCTCGATTTTTAGTTTTCGTTGTTTTGTGGATTTCACTTCAGAAGCTCAAAATACTGAAATCTCGAATTTCAGTATCTTGAGCCCAAGAAGTGGATATATATATATATATATATATATATATATATATTGCACACGTATACGTCTATTTGATTTGTGTGTGTGTGTATATGTATGTATATACACACACTTTTATATATTTTGCATTTCTGTATATTTATATCAAGAATAAAAACGTGTGTTTACAGTTGTGAAAGTCATCTTTTTAAATTTTGATATATGAGGGTGCATTCCCGATGCATCCTACACTCCATCTACCACAGATATCAGTGTGCCTAGTAACATTATAATGAAATATCAGAGGGATGTACTTTCCACTAGGTAGAGATGGGAGTCCTGAGCTGACATCCATCAATCATTTTCATTTGCCAAAGCCATTACAGCAATGTTTTGCAGAGAAGGATGGGAAAAGCCTAAAAGTTGACTGGTAAGTTGTGTGGGTGGCTGTGTATTTGTGGGGAATGTAGTTGTGCCTTTGTAAGTGTGGATATTATGTGTCGTCACATGGAGAGATTGAGTAAAACCCTGTTTGGAGTATTGTATCACTGCTGCAGGTGCTGATACTGTTTTAATACGTATGTGTCACGAAGTGTGTACATGGCTGTCTGATTTGGGGTAGTTGCAATGGACAACAGATGAGTGTTGGATCACTTATCAGTGTACCCCACGTATCCCTAATTTTTGCTTACACTTTTCCTTTGACATACTACAGTCCATAATGCTTTTTGAAAAAATGACATTCACTGCAAGACTTTTTTTTCCTTCAGAAAATGAATGCTGATTCATGTAGTCTGATTTTTATGAGCTTACTAAATCAGTAGTATTGCTGTTTTCAAAAGTGTCTGATTTAGAAGCTTTCTCCCCGAGTCTGTTGCTGAGTGGATGAGAGAGATGCTACAAGTATACAACTTAGGCAAACTACATAAAGTAATAGTAACAGAGTATTGGGTCACATCCGAGACTTGGGAAGTCTTTGTTAAGAGAAACCAAAAACTGTTGTCATTGTTATGTAAAGCTTGACATTAAATACCATAGTTCAGGTTATGCTAAAACACAATAATTATGCAAAGACAGCCAAGTGAGCAGCCAGAATGCAATTCAAATGGAATATGTTACTATATAGATTTTAAGAAATGGATAGATTGAACTAAACTTTGGATTGATATGTGTGCATTTTCTTTTTTTAGAAATAATTCCTGGAAAATGCTATTCAGAAGTGGAGAAACGTGAGGGAACAGTTTTATTAGCACATCATGCTATCATTTGATGTCTTCTGTCTTACAAAGTTGACTTATTAGTTGAATTTAGCCAAGCTGGAAATGTGAGACTCTAGTTCGTTGAAGGGGCATATCTCTCAACTGTCCAGATTTTTGCCTCATATTTTTGGTCTATTCCTCATAAAATATGCAGTTTTCTAGCCTGAAGTCACTAAATAATGACATACACTTACATTTCAGACCTCATATTCTTCAGAAAAATGCATGCTAAGACAAATCCGGTTATTCTAACAACTTTCTAAGTTTATAAGAAATCTGTCCCTATTTTTTGGCCTTTTTCCCCCATTATGGCAGGCTTTGTCCAGATTTCTTGCGCCAGGAGGTTTTAAGGAGGTGATGGGAGGAGCAACGTGGCCAGGAACTGAACTTGCAAACCTACTCTTTGTAAAAAGTCTTTTTTTATCTCAGTAATTTGTTGATACTTTTGCAAGCTTCTTTTAGAGAATGTGTAAGTACATCAGTAGGAACAACATTTGTGAAACTCAGTGCAGACCATATAATGGCACATGATCTGCTGACTCTCACAGTTGACAATTTTTTCAGGTGTTCCAATATAAGAACAACTGATAGGACTACTTTATATCCCAGTCTGAGCTGTCGTAGTGCATTATGGGACAAATTTAGCTTTGCAAAGGAATCGGGATGTCTGCCTCCGTGAGGGTAGACAGGGATTAAAAAAAACAATAAAGTTAGGAATAAGTACTTATTTTGCTGCTGGCAGCTTTGGGAGATGCAGTAATTCATAGCAAGATAAAAATATTTTTCACCATTTGCTCTTAGTGGTCCTTTTAAACAATGTACACATAGGGCTTGATTCCATAAATATTAGGTTGCATAGCATAATGGTGGGCATGTGCCATAATTCAGTACTACCCATTTACAAACACCCAATGCCACCTGCCCAGTATGACCTCATACTAGAGGGACAATATATTCCCTACACTTATTCATGCTATTCCAATGCTAAAAGTGTTGGGGATACTCAGTAAGCTGAGAAAGTAATGAGACCCACAAACGTTTGCCGTTACTGAACCTTCATTTTTATTACTGGGGTGATCAGATGAAAGCTTTGCTTTTCACACAACTGTTGAGAATGCCCAAGGCCAGACACTCCCACAGTGTCACCTATATATTGGCTGTAATTGTGCATGTGTGACAGGAAAATTGTATTGCATGACAGTACAAGAGTAGAATGGTGTGTGCCTGTATGCATGTTGGAAATGTTATTGCAGGAATTTGGGTTGTAAACCAGATAATGACTGCAGTACCAGTTCTCACTTGCAGCTGGAGCTGTAGGCGCACCAGAAAGACCACATAACATAGTTGTCCCGTAAAGTCAGTGGAAGTTTTACACCAAAGTAAAATTTCTAACAAACCCAATTCCTGTTTTTGTAATTTGGATTAAGGTCGTAAAGTCCTCATTAGCCCACCTAAATTAAGGAATGAGAACTTATTGAGCATAGAACTGGCTTAATATACTACTCCGTACATCACTCCATTGGAATACCAGTGAAGATGCTGCCCTTTCAAACTTGAATGCACAAACCTTTTCTGTTGCAAACTGCCCCCACCGAATAATAAAAATGCTGCATTTAATTGACTGTCTATTAAGCTTGTCACATAAACCTTAGCATAGACTCTTAGGTATTCTGGACTGTATGAGACATGACGTGTCTTGAGAAACCCACAGTAAAGTGTGTCTTGTCGAGTAAACAGTATGAGCACTATAACTTTATTGTTGAAATGAGAGTAGCAGGTAGCGTAATGACATTTCAAATACTAAAGAGTACGCTTTGAAAAATCACATTTTTCATGTGTACGAAAAGGGATGGTAGAGCCCAGGTGAAAATGGTGACCGTGCCCTTAATAATAGTCCACAAATGGTGGGGAAAAAAAAATAGTAGTAGACCAGTGACTGCAGATGGTGTGCCATGGAATCACAAATGCAAGACGGCATGCTGCGCCTATGGACTGCAAGAAAAGGCAGACGCTCACAACCATTCAGTAGGGAACAGGTAAGGGTAGTTTGGTGTATTATAATCATAAAGCTTTGGCATTACATACAGCAGTGCAGGGCATGTTTTACCGTAAAATGGCAGAATTGCACCAGGCTTGTATGCAGGTGTAGTACAGTTGGCTGGATTAACTCACACTGTAATATATTGAAAGGCACACCTATGTGTGGACATGGTGAAGAAAATATCACATAAGTGGCATAAGAAGGTACTATGTACATGTGTAACAGAGTATTATTTTTAGGCACCCATGAGTCCACATATTAGTGTGGAAACTGTGGCAGCCATGTTAATGCAGCATAGCAATACAGTCCATTCAGATGGTTCATACCCACTTAGAGAGTCTATATGGAGTACTCTCTATTGCTTCTTCTAGATGTGGCAGAGAAGGATGTGCAGAAAAACACTGTGCACACTGCAGGGAGGCTGAAATTGCACCACTGGTAAGGATAGCACACCAGATATCCTTTCATAATGTAAGAAGTGCAGTGGACATGTTCTAATGTGAACAGTGAATGTCATTGTGTGCATACAGTAAACTGTCTGAAGAGACATCCAGTGGACAGCTGAAAAGCAGTATGTGGGAGGGCAGTACCACAAAGACCAGAAAAAAGGAATTGGATGGACATATTTCAAGCTATTGAGTAGCAGCAAAAGCGCTAAAAAGTGGAAGAGTGTAAAGTTCATATATAGATTAAAAGAAAATTAGAAAGACCACAAATGGCAAATACAAAGAAAATTGGAAAGCCCACTTCTGAACCATCCACATGTTTTATTTATATTTGACACATGGATGGTTAAGGAGAGGAGGCTTGAACCAGAATGTACAAAACTAATAATGGTAGTTCAAGGTGTCCCTCTCAAAATCTTTGGAAAGTGTGCGATTCAGTTAAATTTTAGTTCTGAAATGCAGAACTCAACAGTTGCACACCTTGCTAATGGCACTGATGTACTGCTGACAGTTTGTATACTGAAAGGTACAATAATGTGATAGGGTTATGCTGAACAGTGGCCAGACATAATTCATAGATAATTCATAGATTCATAGATAAGTACTAAGCTAACTGCCCTTGCGGGCCATTGTAAGCCTAGCCAATTATCCCTTGTGAGACTCAAACCCTGCACCTTGTGTTTGTAAGGCAAACACCTTAACCATTAGGCCACCCTCCCAACCCAATAACACTATACAAGTAGCTGAAAAGAATTGGAAACGTTAACCACAAAGAATTACTGAAAATGAAAAATTGATTATGTGAGTGGGATTATCTAATACCAACAGTTAAGGTGGTAGAAGCAAGAAAAATAGATGTTATAATTATAAAGATGAAGGTAGCATTAACTACTGAAATACCTTTAAGTAGGCCTGATGGTGACCAGAGGAATCTCTCTCACTGGATACCACTGGGATCCAGTAGACTGAATTAGAAAAGATGCACACAAATCTAATTTACAGACCAATTTGCCAAATGCAGTTTAGGTCAAGAGCGTACAAGGAATATGGACTGCTGCTGTTGTTGTGAGCTTTCAACATTAACATCCAGACAGTGACTACGTAGTAATCACTTAGTAAATAGGATTTTTGGCCAAGCACCCCGGGGCCTTTTGTCACCACTTTGTGCCTGTGAATGTCTGTGTATTTTGTGCCCCTTGCAGTAACTGCCTTTCAGACAAATTATTATTTACGCATGGATTTTATTGAAGGCTGGTATAATTCCTCAGTTTCCCGTAGGAATGGTCCTGGCAAGGTAGCACTGCCACCACTACCAGATTAGGCTAAAGACTCACCATAATCCAATGCCATTGTTGATTTAATAGCTAAAAATAAACTCAAATGGAAATTTGTAGCGTTAACTGGACAATTAGAAGTGAGTACCAGTAGCTTGCAGTCTACAGAGCTAAATAATATCCTCTTCTCAGATAGCAATACATAATTACCAGCCTCAAAAGCTAAGAAGTGGAAAAAAAATCTTGTGGAGTAAGAAAATTTACACAATGCTTATACAGATTTATATTTGCAGAGGTAAATATAGTTGCACAAATAAGAGAAAAATAATTACTTGTATAGACAGAATTCTTAAAAGAAAACTATGCATACAGCTAAATGCTCTGAATCTAGTTGAGCTGAGTTTACTGGAAGATTATACTGACAATTTGTAGACAGCAGTTTACCCAAATGTGTTCCACAGCAAGGTGCCAGCAAGACTGATTTTACACGTAATTCATCTCATAAATATATTTGTTATATTTTGTTTCCCAGGAACCAGGAGTAAGTACATCAGTTTTTTATGACGCTTAGAAAAAACGTCAGAGATGGGTTAACAAGTTTCATGTATCGCTGTTAGTTCCTAGCAGGTGGCTGTTTTTTACATCCTGATTTTGGAGCATCCTGTCTGCTCCATTTTGACTTCTCCAACAGTCACATTCAAACATTTCATTCTGTCCCATATCACAAAAGCCTACTTACAGTTACTGTGTTTTTCAGGAGAACAGGGTTACCTGTTTTTTTACATATTTTTCATCTGTTTTACAAACAGTAATACATATAATTCTTGTTACTGCAGAATTGTTTTTTCTTTTACAAACTGCTTGCCAATGCTATTTGACAGTGCAGTACTATTACAGATTTTAAAAAGCTTAAGTGTAGCTCACAGATGTCCCATCCTGAATTAAGACAGAAAAAATGCAGACATCGCATCATAAATCAGTTTCCCCATACACCCTCGTCATCAGATGCATAAAGAAATTAAAACACATAAAATGAAAAGATCAGAGTAGAGTGGGTAGTGGTGTGAAGCAGCAGGGCAGGAGAAATATGGATGATGCAGACAAAAGCAATAAACAAACAAGTGAATGTAGTGGGCTGCTTTTTTTTTTTCCTTCACTTTTTAATATCAGAAAAGTATGCAGTGACACAGTGCAGGAAAAGTGATGTACTGCTGGCTGTGTCTTTTTCAGTTTCTTTAGACAGGACACACGTGGTAGTACAAACCTGTTAAATAGCTGCTGCCACTCCTGCATGCACTGATACGAGTTGTGGACATACAGAGGCAGTGTCTGTTCTCCAGAATCTTGTCCCAGTGTTAGACACTCATTGACATGTGCATGCTGCCTTCAGCATGGCAGCATGTCCCTAGTTTAGGGATATTGGCTTATTGTAGCATATGGTCGGAAGGACTTCTACCATGCTATCCCCTGAGACTATAGGCACCTTGGTCATCCCATTTTGTGTCACAGCAGCAATGTCAGTCTTTTGAACAGTTCCTGTGCCATGTTCTCCGCTGTGTTCAGGTAGGATTTCTGTGTTGGCAGGAAACTAAAATGGGTGGGAAATAGATGCAGAGTCAATTAAGTGCGAGTGTCAAAAGTATCCCATATAATACTACAGAGAAATTATAAGAGGTAATCCTGATTGTGTTACAGCACAAGTTCCAAAGCATCTATACATTCTGATTTTGTTCTTTAGCAGAATAAAACAGTGTGTGAAATGTGCCAGTGGTCACTTCACAGGGCCATCCTAAGCTGTACGTATTGGCAGTCTCAATAACCTATGTCTTTGAATGGACTGATGGTGAAGACCCTTCGCAGTAAAGGTATGGCAGTTGTATTGGTACAAAAACAGTTGAATGCATGCGTTAGAAGCTGTAGGGATAGGTACAAGTAACATCACATGGGGAAACCGGAGTGTTGTCACAGCACAAAGCAAAACATGTTAGCAAATGTGTATACAGGTGAGGTCTTCCCAGGTATGGGAACACTGAGAACCCAGAATAGAAGTTGCACGATGGGCACAGGTAGTTGCCTCATACCACAGCATCCCAGACGTCAGCATGTGATTAGGAGATTTTTCATCATGTATACAGGGCCCATGGTTAGAAAACGGGGCATGTATTCAGAATGTCCCTAACCACAGCAACAGTATACGGCACATCCACAATGGATGCCTTTGTGTATTATGAGCCCCACTTTTTCACCACAGTTAGGAAATGGTTATATATCCACATGATAGTACTGTATAAGACTAGAGTGAGTCATAGTTGTATGACCCCAAATTTCATCTGTAAGATGTACATATTCAGTGGCTCCAGTGGTGTGCAATGTGTGTTAGCAAAGCTCGTGAAGGTAGATTTAGTACCCTCAGGGCAGGTTGTTCTGGTGGTAGCAAAACTTCTATCTATTCCACAGGCTGTCATTATTCTAACTGAGAGTCCTGATGATTACATTCAGTAATGCACTGTGAATTGAGGGGATGCTGTATAAAAAGACTCTCTTGCTCATCCTTCATGAGATAAAGCAATATCTCCTGCCACTGGGTTGTGTCATAGCCCCAGTTTGCTATTTATTCTAGTGCATTACTGGAGAGTCTCCCCCGGTAGTAGGACATTATAACTGTATGCATGCCAGTCACTATGTTGCTACATAGTGGTTATTCTTTACATGTGCCAATCAGACTGTTACATTATATCTGATTGATGGAAGGACAACATAGTAAGCTTATATCGCCTGATTTTTAACTGTATATAATGTTCTACCTCTCCTCCCCTTCATTCCAGTCTTCACCCTCCCCTTTCTGCATCTGTTCCATGAACTGTAAATTGCCTGTCTGGATTTCCTTCCCCCTCCTGTTCCATGGTTTTCACAGTCCTGTCAGTTAAGGATGCAGTAATCTTATTTTTCTGCTCTTTAACTGTATTAAGTATTCTACCTCCTCATTATTTTGCTCCTGTCCCATGTGCTGCTGAATGCTTTTTTGGTTTTAATTTCCACTCATCTGTTCCTTGTCTCAATAGTTCTTTCTCTGGTGCATTTTCAGAGATCCAGGGAATAATTACAGTTAGTTGTCTGTGACCTCTCCTCCCGCTGTCATTTTGTGTTCAAGATGACCAGTTCACATCTACCATTTATGCTCTTATGCATTCATATTTTGAACCCAACCCCCCCCCAAAAAAAACATCTCTTTGTGGTCTCTAGTGAGAAGAGTGCAGCTCATTGGTGCTGTGACCATATCCTTTGCTGTTCATCTCCTTTGGAATTTTGGTGGATTTGCTTCCATATAGCTGACATCCACCACCTTGGATGGCCTCCAAAAAATGCAAGTAGCACTCTGCAAGCTCTGAGCGTGCACTGAAGAGGTGGAAGAATTGTCTCTCTGCTTCTGGCGTCTCTCCCAATGGTAGTACCTCCCCATATTCTCCTTGCTGTTGCCACTGCTCTCAGACTCTGCATGCAGTGGCCCTGTCCAGGTATTATTGACAACCCCTGATTTTCTTAGCTGTTGTCATCAATTCACTAACCCCAGATGATGCATCTCAACAGGGTAGCTGCCCAAGTCTCTGCATAGCACAGTTGCTGCATTTTCCTTTGTGAAGACTGAAGCAGAATGTTCATTAATTACCATGTGCCAAAAACCAATCTTCTGTAAAATGTCGCCATTTTCTTGTCAATTTGGCCAGATCTGTTGCGTTCTTCCTTGCGGGTACAAGTATAAAAGGCTTCCATCACATTTTCTTGAAACATAGATGCCCATGTCATAGATGCATGTTAGTGTTAAGGTATTATGATGGGTGCTTTTCACTGTTTGCCAATCCAGAGGAAATGTCCTGCTTTCATTCGCCATTAAAACACTTTCGCCATTCTCTCCTCACCCTGTCTAGCGCCTCCAGCATCTCTAGACATATCTTTTCCGTATCTGAAGTCTTTCTTCAGATGCTTATGACCATCACAATGAATTTAACTATGGTAATGAATTTGAAGCCACAAGTGAATTAAGCATGAGCTTCTCCAAGTATTCCATCCATCTGGGCTGCTGTTCTATTAGTGCCTCACATTTTACCATCTTTGCTTGGCACTTTATGTGCAAGGTCCTGTTTTCCTCCTTGAACTATCAAAGGGTTTGCCAGCACTTCTTTGATGTTACCCAGGTGTCTTTATTCGTATCATCTTCACATTTCTCCTGTACTCAAGTTTTTATTAAAGTATCTGCTTGCAGCCTTCTTGGCCTGCTGCTACCTAGACAGAAGGGCCTTCTATGAGTATTGTCTAGAAAACTTTTTAGATTGACAGCTTTCCTCGCTAATGGTATTTACAAGTGGGGTAGCTGTCCTCTGTAACCTCAGTGACTGTCTTCAAATTCAAGTTTTATTGTAATGCTCATGTTCTAAACATTTAAATATGGAAAGAAGACAAACATATATAGTACAGTAAGAAAACATTCTAACCAGTATTACAAGGTATGAAAAGTTACAAATGTGAACAAACAGAGTACAATAGTCATATATAACAATTAAACCAAAGTGTAGTAATTACAACAGTAATATATGTCACACTAAAATATGAAAATCATTATTGTCCAAGGTCTTGAATGTGGTTCTTTTGAACAATCTGTCAACCTCCTTCCTTAAAACATTGTTTGAACTCCTCTCATACAGGCACCTTTGCTAGATGACCTGTTCAGTGTCTTCCTGGACTGTGTTAAATCTAGCTTGCTATTATGTTATAGGTAAGAAGTAGGCTGGCTGCCCTTGTGGCCCATTTTCAACCTAGCAAAGTCCCTTTTTTTGCGCTCAACTTAACCTCTCCCATTTGGTTAGAGATTGGCCTTGTCCATCCCATGGTCGATAATTTATATATTACCCCTAATGAGAGTGACTGGGATCATACCATAGATAATTTGAGGGGACCCATGCATGTGATGAAGCATTTAAGATTTGCCTCTGATCATTAGTAGTACAGGGGGCAGTCCTAGGGTAAATTTTCTGTTTACAATTTATATATCCAAGTTGTGCTTTATAACCGGGATGAACTTTGTTTTATGTGGATGGAGGGTCATTCCAGAGCAATGGCATCCTCTTTTAGATGTACCTTTCCCTCCAAACCATTCTGTTGGTGTTGCAGAAGAGGTTTAGGTGCCTAGACCAAGTATTTCTGATGACATTTAACTTGATGATGTGCAGTAAATCAGTCAGTTTTGGTCAGTGGATGCCTTGTATGCCAGACCCAGTTCTCACCTCTTAGCAAGTCTGTAGGATACTGACTGTAGTGACAGTGTTTTGAGTCGGTCCATGTAGGACATCCTTTTTGTATGGTATCTTTGTGGGCATTCCAGTTATTACAGTTGTCTGGACAGATACATGCCAAAGGAGGCTTTATAGTCAATGAATGGCATAATGAGGGCTGAAGTTAGAGTAAAGGGGGACAGTAACACCCCTTGATCTAGATACAGTTCCTTTGTTTATGAAGGACTTTTTACAAAAATGAACACCTGTTGGTCATAGGTCATTGTCCACATAAGTTCTCGAGTCCTGAATAACTGGGTCAAATCGTAATATGTATTGTTAATGTGGTAGTTCTCTGAGATAGATGACTTCTCAAGGGATACAATAATACTGTATCTGGCATTTCGTTACAATCTATGATTTTGGCAGCAGTTATATATTTGGGACAAACCTTTCCACAGGATGGCTAAGTAATTTGGAGATTCAGTGACTGCTCCTAGCTTGCAGTCACTTAGAAACTTAGCCAGAGTCCTTTGGTATTGGCTTTTAGTTCAGAAAAGTAGATGTCAAAGAGGAGTGGTCCCAGCAGTGAACCCTGGGGGACTCCATTGGTGATTGGTTTCATTGTGGAGATAACCTCCTCAATTTTGATTTCCTGCATCCTATTTGTGAGCCATTTGGCAATCCTGTGGGTGTCATAGGTGTTTATTCCCAGTTTATTTAGCTTTTCTACTAAAGCTGAGTAGGGATTTGTGTCAAAAAATTTGGCCAGGTCAAGGTCTGATGTATGTATTTTGCTCTCATCCATTGCTGTGATGATCTGTTCAAAAACAAACCACTAGGTTGAGTAAGCATGACCTTCCCTTGATGAATCCAAACTGAGACAAGAACAGTGTTTGGAGGTTCTCTGTATCCTAACTGAGTAGTTCTATGAAAAGTCTTTCCATGGGTTTGTATAGGAGGCTGGTCATACTCTTGGGTCTTTAATTGAGTGGGTCTGTGGAAGGTCTTCTTTTATGCAGAGGAATGACTGTAGCTGCATCCACTTGGTACAAAAGCTGTATGGAGGCTGAGATTGAATAGTGTTGTTAGGGGTGTGGCTAAGTTGTACTTCATGCTTTTTAAGATGCATCCAGAGATATTTTCCGGACTCGTTGATGCAGTATTTATAGCTTTTGATAGCACTTTTAGGACCTAGTCTTGTGTGATAGCTAGATGCGATCCAGTTTTAGGTATATCTTGAGGAAATGACAGAGGGGGGAGAGGGGACTGCACTTGAATTGTTTTTAGTGCTGTTTTAGTTGCTTTTCTGATTAAAAAAAAAAATCTAAGCCTGTTTCCTACCTTTCCTGTAACTAGTATAATCCAGATACAGATTTGCTGTATCCAGGACTGTATGTAAGCTTCTGAGCCCCCCCAAGCCTTTCTGTGTTGGATGGAAGCCTTCTAGCTTATCTACCACAAGAGGAATGGTTTCTGGCCCAGAAATTGTAGTTTATTGGCAATTTTGGGCAGTTTTTCCATCTCTCTCAACTTTCTGACTTAAAAGCTTGCATTTGCACTTGTTTCCCCCTTTCCTGAACTAGTTTAGTCCAGATGCAGGTTTGCTGTATCCAGGACTCTTTTTGTAAGCTCCTGAGCCCCCCCATTGCCTTTCTGTTTTGGAGGGAAGCCTGCTAACTTAAAAGGTTACGTAGGGCTTACCACTCCCACTATCTACCACATAAGAAGTGGTTTCTGGCCCAGAAATTGTAGTTATTGGCCGTTTGGGCAATTTTTCCATCTCTGTCAACATTCTGATTTAAAAGCCTGCATTTGCACTTGTTTCTTTCCTGTAACTAGTCTAGTCCAGATACAGATTCTTAATTTTAGCACTTGAATTTCCTTATTCGTGCTCAGCACTTGTTCAGAACTTGTTATAAGCACTAAATAAGCTACAAATTACTACAGCACTCAACCTTCCTCATTACCTAGAGGAAAACAGTTTTGTATTTACTTTCCTCACTTGCTTAGAGAAAAACAGCTCTTGTACTCAGTTTCCTCACTTATCTATAGGAAAATAGTTTTTTATTCAGGCATGTCCAAGGTTCAGCTCCCAGTGTTCTCTCCTGTCTATCTGATGAATCCTGGCATTTTGGGGCAATGCAGCAATTGCCTCATGTACACAGACAACCCTCTCCTCCTACCACCCACCACTACAACCTGAGAGAGATGCACTTATCTAGCCAAACTGGAGGTAAAGCTGTCTCCAACCAAGATTGAACTTGACAGTCAAGAGGAGAAGGTAAACACTTGCACCACACCACACTCATCACATAGTCCCACTAAATCTACAACACCAAAGTCCACACTTAGAAACACAAAAACGTTCATGGAGGCTCTCAGTAATACTCTGCTCAAGCAACAGAGACCTCCAAAGCAGAAACGCAAGCAATCTCCAGCCCTCAACACAACCCAAATGACACACAGCCAACAGACTCAGTGTGCCACTCAACCACAGCCCATATGGAAAAACAAAGTGCCCAACACACTAGTCATAGGCGACTCTATAGTCAGGCACACTGATGTCCCACTCACCAGGCTAAACAAGGGGAAGGTTACTGTCAGCTGCCTGTCTGGTGCCAGGATCCACCACATAACCCATGCACTCAGGTCACTCTACAACAAGTACAAATATGACTCTGTTCACACCAACATGGACAATGACAATCTGAGATGTACCTCCCTGGACTACATGAAAAGAGACATGGAAGAGCTTTCTGATCTTGTAGCCCAGGCAGGTATGACCCTAGCCCTGAGTAGCATTTTGCCATCGCCCAGAATGATACCTTAGTACGAGGACAAAATGATTGACTTCACCAACTGGCTAAGCTTCTGTTGTCATTCTAAGGGGATCCAGTATCTGTCTGCCTGGGATGACATGGTCGACAGACCACGATGCTTTGCCAGAGATGGCCTGCACCTGTCGCCCCTGGGATTCCGGATACTGGCTAAGGCTTTTGCCGCCCCTTGTAGTGCCTTTTTTAGGCAAGGTTCAAATGACAAATTCATCACCGCAGTAGGAATGGGCAAGCAAAAACTGAGGGTAATGCTAGTTTAAATTTCAAAATGCACTCACTCAAGGCACTCCTTAAAATGGAGAACATCAATATCTGTGCAGTGACTGAGAATCTGGTACAGGACTCCAGAGAGCACCCCTGCACTACTAGGCTATAACTCATACCACACTTTTTGGCCATGTAACCCAGACCTGAACACCAAAGGCAGAGGTGTGTCCATATTCATTAAGGATGTCAACACCTCTAGGCTAGTAGCTCAGCATAGTGCATCCGAGGCTATCCAAGTGCAACTAACTCTAGGCAAAACTGCAATTCAAATTGTAGCTTGCTACATATGCCCCAGGATTTCCACTCCTCTTTTCTTGATATACTGGAAAATATTAGGGTTCAACCAAGCACCCTAATAATGGGCGATTTCAACTACCCCACCATTAACTGGGAAAACTACTCGTGTACCAACTCCTTCGCTCAACGCTTTCTGGAATTCATAAATTCCAATGCCCTGGATCAACTTATCCACATCCCCACCAGGGGCAACAATATCCTAGACCTAGTCATTACCAACACGAGTGACCGGTGTTCCACACCGGAAGTCAACTCCTCGTTGCTCCGATCCAACCATAGGCTAATCACCCCAGATATCCACATCCTGCCTCCACCCCCCATTAAGGAAACCATGGTAAAAAATTTCTCCAAAGCCAACTTCATGCTTCTTAAGACAGAAGTGGCAAACTTCATAACACCCATGGAGATGGACAATACAGTTATGACTGCTGAATCCTATACAAATGCACTAAGCACTTACACGAGTGCATGGATTGTGAAATCCCAAACAGAACCACAATGCTATCCTCCAAAAAAAGGAAGCCAATCTGGTGGTCCCCTGCCATAAACGAACTGTACAACAGAAGGAAGAAACTCTTGCAAGAGAGAGTAAAATCCCATGAGTGGAGGAGCTTCCTGGTCAGCCACCATAAGAAGTTGAGATCCCTTATAAGATCCTCCAAAGCTGGCTACGAAAACAAAATAAATCGCCACTGATTCTAAGAACAACCACAAAGCATTCTATAGCTATGTCAAGAATCTCAATGGCAACACCCAGATCTGCTCTGAGTTACAGCACAACGGCACGAAAATTACAGAACCAACTGCTATTGCCAACATCCAGGCAGATAGGTTCAGTGCTAACTTTACCCCCCTCTGACCCCCTAAATGGCCTATTTCTATACAAGAAGAATGCAGAGTCCCTGTTATCACAACTACGCAGTTAAAAGCTGCACTCTCTAAAGCCAAAAACACAGCATCCATGGGACCGGACAACATACCAGGCTGTGTTTTACACGAACTTCAGAATGAACTGGCTCCCCACCTAAGCACCATGTTCAGTCATAGCCACACAGCAGGGCTTGTGCCCACTGAATGGTGCACCGCAACAGTTATCCCACTCCACAAAGGGGGAGCCACCACTGATCCCAGAAACTATCTTCCTGTTAGCCTGACGAGCCTGGTCTGCAAGGCCATGGAATGTATCATCATGGAACTCCTAAATAAAGACATTGGTAACCTCCAAACTCTGGACCCCACCAAGTTTGGGTTTGTGAAAGGCAGAACATGCCTCCTGAACATTATCGACTTCTTTGAGGCAGTCACCAAAGACACAGATGAGGGTAAGGTGATTCGGTTCACACAGCCCATCATGACCTCGCCAAGGCTTTCGACACCATCCCCCATTCTGGAATTATAGCTAAACTCACTAAACTAGGTATAAATCCCTACGTCACAAAATAGGTTGCCAATTGGCTCACTGACAGAACGCACACTGTAAAAGTTGCAGACTCCAAATCGGAGTTCAAACCAGTGACAAGTGGAGTACCACAGGGTTCAGTCCTGGGACCCTCTCCTGTTTGATATCTACTTCTCTGAAGCACAGGCTAATACAGAAGGCCTCTGGCTAACGAAGTTCGCAGATTACTGGAAACTAGGAGCCATAGTAGAGTCTCCAAATGATGTGGACATCCTACAGAAGGGCCTCACTGAGACAGATGCCTGGTGTCGGAGCCATGGCCTCATGCTCAATGCCAAAAAGTGGATTGTCATCCCCTTTGGTAAAAAACTCTGTATCCATGAACTACCACATAGGCAGCAGTCTACTTAACGCCGAATGTATGATGAGACCTTGGGACCCAGGTGGACAGTAGTTTGTCCTTTTGATAATCACATCGCCACAGTAGTCAGGAAGTTCTTCTACATGGCACACCTCCTCACAAAAGGGTTCTCATCCAGGAAAAAAGAGGTAATTGTTCCCCTCTATTTGACACTAATTAGACCCATTATAGAATACAATGCCCCTTTTGGAGTGTACCTCACAAGACACCTGCAGCAGCTGGAAAGGCCACAGAAGTACCTCACAAAGAGGATTACTAACCTCAAACAGATGCCCTACACCGACCGTCTCAAAAAAACTCAGCTTTACTCCTTAGCATATCGCCTACTCCATGGTGAGCTCTGCCTAAAATAGAAAGCTGTCAAACCCAGAGCTGTTGGACATGCTACACCTAAAAAAATCCCAATCCCTCCAAGCTACACACTCTAGGGACCTAAACCTTGTCACCACGATAAACAGGACATGCAGGAGGGACAGATTCCTGTCCCAGAGACTTCCCATACTCTGGAACAAGCTGTTCCTCTTTAGCACTTTTCACAAAAAAATCTTGATAAGTAGATGGGAAATAAGAAATACACCCCAGGATCACTTCTGTGGCTCTGCTTGACAGTGGCACAGGAAAATAACTTTCTTGAGTGGCATAAACTAGGGAACCTTGTTGGCTAGGCTTACTTAGGCCCTTGGGCTGATAGCCTAGTACCTACCTATTAAGTTAGAGCTAAATTTATGGATAGAAGGTTTTCAATATTTTCAGCCGCAGTGTAAGTAATATCATTCCCAATTACTGCAGTGCCTTGCTGCTTTGTGCATTTTTCTTCACCTGAATGTTTAGGATATATGGCCTTAGGTCTGATGGCACATCTACAAAGTCCGTCCTTGACCTTCTACTGAGAGTGCTGTAGTACCTGGAACATTTGTGAGCCTCTTTATGTGTGAACATATTGTTTGTGGATAGTTCTATGGCTGGTACAGAAGTCCAATGATTACTTAACACAGCCGCAGACTGAGGAGGCATTCCACCAAGGTCATGCCCATCCATAATTCCCTGTCATTACTCATGCGAGTGTTGATGCCTTCACTGAGATTACATTAGTAATAGATAACTCACTTTCTCCAAAAGGCTATTCATGCAAAATAAGAGACCTCTTACTGCTTGGAAAAAATTTCAGTTCCATGTTTTTCAAGCTGGAGTGCGAGTACCCCCACCCCCCAATTGGCCGTTTATACAACTGGTGTCTGCACTACTGTGTAGTATCTGATAATTTATTCTGTTTTATGCCTGTTTGCTTGACACTGGGATTTCACTTATCCTTGTCCTTGGGGTCCAGTCATCTGACACTAGGGCTGGCATTGGGATCCCCTGTATACTTTTATGTATGGACACTTTTACTCTGAATGTTCCAACAGCTGATTTTCTGGCAGCAGTTCTCCTGTTGTTGAGTTTTTGCCCAGCTTCATTACCTCCAAGAACTATGTTGTAATGCATTCAGACGATTCAGAGACCCTAAATGTGCAGCTACTTCCTCTTTGGCAGGACCAGCAGCCAACCCCACTATTCTTTCTCGAGATCCTCCACCAAGAGGACTATGGATTCCTCAGTTATGTGGAAATCCTTAGTTAAAACTAAATATTTACAGTGAACTTTGCCCCCCCCCCCATGCACCATTATAGAGGAAATAGGTGATGAAGGCCAGATCCTGTCTTCTTCACAGATGACCTCAAATTACAAAAATTTCTGTAAATTATGTGGGGAAGTTAGCCATCTGATGTGATATCCTTGCACCTTCTAAAGACGTCCCCATTCATCCTGGCTGGTTCCCTCCTGTTTGGAGATACTTGAATGATGTCCACAGGTAACATGAGAGTACCCAGACACAACAGTCCATTTCTTAAAGAAGGTAGGTCATATCTTCACCTTCAAAGGATTGTGTAGTTAGGGAAGAGAACTCCCAAACTGACATTACTGCAGTCACTGTTCATGAGGCTGCCATCATTTAGAGTTTTGATATCTTGGCCAATTGAACTGCATAAGCCATATGAGGTGTTCAAAGAGACTTGGCTGATGAAATGCAGTGAGACAAAAGTTGCCAGGTAGTCCACAGATAACCTATTTTGAACCAAGGTACCTTCTGCTATTATGGGCCATGTTTTTGTCCATGTAGTTTGTAAAATAATGGAATTGGCTGCTAGAGTGCATTACCCATCATTGCTGGTATTGGCTGTGTTTGCAGAGAACATCCAAGGTGAAATCCCTGGGAACTTCCTTCCAAGTATCGGCTCCTATTTTGACCTGAAGTCTCCTGAAAGAGGAAGGATATACACTGACTGATGTGGGAGTAAAATTCCACTTTCTGTGTCGTACCTTTGCTAAAATGCAGAGGAGCCAGTGTTGAGTAATGTTTAAGGGCAGTACGTAGTAGGAAGGTGCAGACAAACCTCAAGAGTCTGGATTCTAGCAGGTTTGTGAACCTAGAGAGCAGGGTCCTTGGCCCTCACCAGGAGACACCAGTTCTGATGCCATGCCTGACTGTTTCAGTCTAATATTGTGGGATATGCTTCAAAAATATCCAGGCAGGGTGAAACATCAGCTGGGACAGATGGATAAAGGAGATTTATATCTAGAAGTATACAGTACCCTCTCTCTCTTCCTTTCAAGAATTCCATACCTATCCTTGGTAGACACTGCACTTCATTAGGTAGAATTTGCAAGACAAGTAGTGTTAAAATTGATTAGCAAAAATCTCAGTAACCCAGGAAGCTTTAGAATATTATTCTGGATTCTTAGGAGAGACTTTTGTGATCCTGTTAGAGGTTTCTACACAAATGTCGAGAGTTCTGAATTTTTAGTTAGGTCCAGTTTAAATTTGAATTGATCTCTGCCCCATTCATAACCTCATCTGCATTAATGTTGTAAACCTTTGGAATTTTTGTGGTGCAGGCAATTTCTACACACTCATCAGAAAGAAGCTGGATATGGTCTTTGGGACTTCAAGATCCATACCTCCACGTCAAGATAGTCAAGGAGTACTGGAAGTTTCTGCTCTCCTTGATCAGAGTTGCTCACTGTTGATTCTAGACTCTCCTAATTTGGTCTGGTCTTGGCCCCCAGCAAATCTACCAAGTGCATGCCAGTAGTTGCAGCTCATCAGAAATTACAGAGAACAAGGCCTTTTCTCTTAACCTGGATGACTGACTTCTCAGTGCATCATGTCATCTCAAGATTATGTAGAGTATGGGACTTCCAAGATGGCTGCACATTGAGTAACAGCTTAATTCTAGTTCTTCCAATGTGAAAACCGAAACTGAGCAGAGAAAGCCAGTGAACATATATTTTTTGGGAAAATTTCAGTAACTAGCTAGAACTAGCTAGTAAGTGCGCTGCCTGGATGCCAGCAAAAAAGAAATACAGATTACCTAATAGAAAATCAGCTACAAAAGGTGAGAAAGAAATACTGACTGGGAATAGTATTCCAGCTGTTCAGCAAAAAGCAGTGCAAGCTCCAGACACGACTTCTAGTAACTTAGAGGAAAGTATAAGACAACTGCACACAGATCTGATTAAAATAAATGAAACACTGATAGAGTATATCAACTCGAATAACAAAAGTGTGAAAAAAATGCTAGAAGGTTTAAACAGATATTCAGATCAGGTGATAAAACTGCAAAAATCAGAGGTCAAAATGGAGAAAAGGGTGGCTGAATATGAAACTGCTCAAAAAGAGATGTTTCAAAAAATAATAGAATTAGAGAATGGAGCATGTAGGAAAAAAAATGAGATTTTTCCACTGTACCAGAGAAGCTGGAAGGAACAGACTGTATTAATTTTATGAAAGTACTAATAAGCAGCTGGAGTGGTATTCCATAGCATGAGTTGTTAATTGAAAGGGCACATCATGTGTATGCTCCAAACCTGGCTATGAGAAAGCAAGATGCAATCCTGCCAACAGAATGAGTTGATTCTTACAAAACTGTGACAGAAGGACAAAGTACTAAAAGTGGGAGACAGCAGAGTGTTTGTAAAAAAAAATGATTACTCCCTGTACACCAGACAGAAGAGGAATACATTTATTTTGCTATTCACGGAATGCCAAGAAGCAGACATGAAATTCAAACTGCTGTACCCAGCTATTTTCAAAATATTATTTCCTGGAGGGACAAAATAATTTTTTGATGCAGTACATGCTAAGGAGGAAATACAAAAATTGTCCAACATAAAGTGAGCTGTGAAACTGAAGGAGATTCTGCTTCTGGTAATAAAGACCACAGAGAGAGAGAGTGCCAGTGAAACCTTTTCCAGTGTTTCAGTGGAAAATGCTTGAGAGAAGTAAAAAAGCACAAGAGTTCACTACAATAATTGACAGTTCATTGGAAATGAATTGGAGACATGATTTGGGAGATGGTGACAAACAGGAGTAAAACTAGTAACATGGACATTGACAAATGTGGGATTACGGAGAAGTAATTATATTTGTGAAAATGTATGTACTTTTTCTCATTCTTGCATAGTGGAAAGGCTGGATTAATGTCCTTAGCTTGATCCAGTAACAAGTTTTAAGAGAAAGTAAGTAAATGAAAAAGAGCATTGAATAGTATAAAGCTTTTTTTCTATCAAGTAAATGTATGCTTAGTAACAACTTTATCTGGTCTTTATGCCTTCATGAAGACAATCTGATAAAGATATATGGTTAGGAGATAATGTTTTCTGAAAGCAGTCAAGTGTCTTCCAAGCTGAGAGAGCTGTAAAGATAAGACAAAACCAGACAGTACTTGGTAGAAGCACAGGCTGTACCACGAGCCTTAACATGGATAACCTTTCTTTTAGGTTAATGCAAGTCTGAGTGTGGCTGTCATTTTGGGACACGTGTTCCTAAAGGAAGGTAAAACTTCAATATTTGAAGATGTACATAGTATTGTGTGTTGGTATTCAGTTAATAGGTGTTGGGGGGTATTGAAGTGTGTTTTTTTTTGTTTGAGGACTTTCAGTAACAAAATTGTAAGATGACATAGGCTCAAGTGGATATGACAACAATAACTTTATAAAAGATCAATGTGTGAAACAGTGTATGCATGTAACATAAAAGTTGGAACTAGATGCTTAAAAAAGCTGTAACATACATGGTGGGAATAATAACATGTTAACATGATGCTTTCAGTAATGTGTCTAAATGTTAGTGGTTTTGCGGATGAACACAAAGAGTAGTGAACTATATTAAAAACGTAGAGCGCAAAAATGCTACAGGAGACAAACTTGGAATGAACTGAACGTGTGAATTTGATAAAGAGAGGTTGTGAGGATGGTCATTCAGCAGAATATCTGGGACAAAGGAAAAGACGAGTATTTATATTATTTGCAAGAGGAGCTCCAGTAGTGATAGAAGAGGTAAAAAAGATAATAATGGTAGATTTGTAGTACTAAGAGGCTACTGGTAAGGGAGGAGGGATTACGCTGGCATGTATTTATATTCCACCTAAAATTGCTTTAATGGAGCTTAAGAAAATTCTAGGAGAAATAATTAGCTTTCAGCAAGGGTTGGGGAATGGAATTTGATTTGCAGCAGATGTGTCGGGGGGGGGCACAAGGGAAAATATAACCAAGGTTGTTAGATTTTTTAAGAAATTTATGAAAATATTTGACATGGAAGATGTGGATTTAGTACTAGGAGTATTTACATATTATTTCTCAAGGTACAAAACTGGACTAGGCTAGACAGTTTGCATTTCACAGGAACGCGTGTATTTAATTGAAAGTCTTGATACACACACACTATTTCAAATCATGCACCAATAATAAATAAAAACACAGGGTAATAAAAATTAAAATGAGACATTGGTGCTTTTCATTGTCTATTGAAAAGAGAGGAATTTAAGGAATGGGTAGTGGAAGTTATTCAGGAACTATTACAAAAGATAGACATTTCTTCTGAAAATATAGCTAGGAAGTGGGATAAAATTAAAGTGAAGTTTAAAAATATGGAAATAAAAAAGAGAGCAAGATATGGTTAAGGAGTAACCAGAATTATTTAGTGGGACTGACAAAATTTTAAAGGATTGTAGAATAGGGGGAATCTCACAGAACAAGTAGAGGAGCAATTGCAGAGTGCTAAACAGAAAATAAGGGATTATCTTGTTAATATGCATGAGTTTAGAACGATTGCTGTTAAGCAACTGTTTTTGATGATAATACTAGAACACAAAAACTTTTAGGACAACGACTCGGGCAACAGGTAGTAGAAGGGGCTGTTGTGAAGCTTAGGCAACCTACAACAAGGAAGAGATCCTGTATAGATATTAGACATATTCTGGAAATTCTATGAAACTCTGTATAAAGCAGAGGAATATGGAAATTAAGAAAAGGTACAAATGGAAATATTATGGAAGGATGAAATATGCCAAGGTTAGAGGTAGATGAGACTCATTTACAAACAGAATAGCAGGAGATGAGATACAAATAAGAAATTCCCCAGGAATCGATGATATTCCTGTGGAAGTTTGGAAGCTAGGAGAGAAGAAACGGATAAAGATGTGAAGGTTTTGTTTAACAGTATTTTAAGAGGAGGCGACGTACCAACTTTGTGGAAGAAAGCAGTGGTAGCTTTAATACCCAAACAGGGTAAAGACCCATAAGATCCCATGTCCTACAGGCCCATTTCAATACTAAACCATGATTATAAAGTATTTATGTCTATAATGGCTAAAAGAATGGCAAGTGTGATTTCAAAATTGATATTTGGACCAATGTGGTTTTGTGGAGGGGAAGCAAACATTTGACAACATTTACAGAACATTGATGATCCAGAGGGATGCAGAATGTAAGAAAATACCACTGTTGTTTGTGGGTGTTAATGCAGAGAAAACATTTAACGGCATAAGCTGGGACTTTGAGCAGGGCAATGGAAGCATTTGTATTCCCTGATAAAATTATAAGGTTGATTAGGATATGTGAGGGATCAGAGGTGAAATTAAAGTGGGTGGATTCCTCTTTGATGGAACCGGGCAGGGGTATCTTCTCTCCCCTCTATTTGCATTCCATTTAGAACCCTTAGCAAAGAAAATAAGGGACTCAGAAATTCAAGGATATAATTGGTATGATGTTCAAGAAAATCTGGCTCTATTGCAGATATTATTTTAGGTTTACTGTCATAATGTGGAATGGCAGTTAATTGAACATGGTTTGGTGAAATGCATTGTTTGAACATTACATAATGCTAACCTGAAATATTCTGACCTGATGTTAACAAAAGTAAGTCTCCATTTGCTAATATGAAGTCGATGTTATGAATGGAGATCGCAGAACAGTGAGGATCAGGAAACTTACCCTTTTCCCCACAGTAGTGTGATGTCAGAGTTGGTACGTATAATTTGCAGGGGGGTTGTGGGGTGCAGGGGGTCTTGCCCCCCTGCAAAATTGTAATCCAATGTATATTTTTGTTTGGGTATGTGTGTCTGTCTTTGTTTGATGCTTGAGTGTCCAAACACCTAATCTAAACCTTACAGACATGGACACAGATGAAGAGTAAGTGTAGCGGAAGTGCAGGAGTCATTGATTACACTTTCACTGCTTTATGGTAATTCTGAATTATTGCGAATGACAATCATCGCATTTTCCATTTTTGACATTCTGCCTTCTTGGTATTACCAAATTCGATGTTATGAGTAAAATACATTTTCCATTCAACATTATGATAGTAAACCATTATTCTATACCTGATAAAACCAGAAAAGGCCATTTCTGTGTTGTGGAACATTTTGAGATGGTTTCATATCTTTTCGGGATACAAAATTAATGAAGCTAAATCAAAGGCAGCTGTAAGTTATGTACCCACAAATTAATTGGTTCAGCAAAATCCATGTTTATGTGGACATGATAAAATGAAGTACTTAGTAGTATGGATTAAAAATTATTCCAGTGTGGCAGCTAAGGATATGTAGGAAGAGACTTAACAAAAGATAATACAAAAACTGAGAAATTGGAAGCTCTGTTACATGGATATGGATAGTAAGATACAAGCAGTTAAAATCTTTAGTCCCTTTAGTCTTATACACAGGTTAGGCATATTTTTATCAACCAGAGGAGAAGTTATGGATAGCAATTAATAAAGAGCTGAAGGATTTTGTCTAAGAGATGAAG
Source organism: Protopterus annectens (assembly GCF_019279795.1). NCBI lineage: Eukaryota > Metazoa > Chordata > Ceratodontiformes > Protopteridae > Protopterus > Protopterus annectens. Next base: position 244,226,858 of record NC_056747.1, on the reverse strand, counting down.
ATGGCAAGAGTCAAGTGGGATAAGATTCTTCCAACAGAACAAAGCTGATTGGGATTACCCGATCTGAAGGGGTATTTCAGAGGTACAGAATTAAGGCTCCAATACATAGCACAAGCAGAAACCTATAATTCAGAGTGGAAAGGGATGATGATGAAATGGTGGGAAGCTCAAGAAACAAGAAGAGACTGGGATTTTGGATGCAGATCTTTAATAAGAATAACAACAATCATACAGAATATTGTATTCATAAAGCAGCAGAAAGTATTCTAATAACTACTCCAACACAGGAATGGAGAAAGGAGATTCTGACAATAGGGATGACTGCAATAAGGGATACAGACAAATAGGCAAGGGGGGCTGGAGTCTGTTGGAGAAAACTGGCAAAGGAATTAAGGTATTGGGAGCAAATAACTAAAGAGGGAAAGGTAATAGAATGGGAAGACACCAAGAATGTATTTGGACTGCAGGTTAGAGATTGCATTCCCTTTCAATCAAGGATTGATATCAGAGTATAGGCAAAGAGAAAAAAATGGGGGGGGGGTCTTAAATGAAAGACCAGCAGTGTTGGAATTTTTAGTAGAGTCTAGAACAGAAGCTGCTGTTAAAAAAGGAATAATTAGTAGATGATTAATCATAGGAGGTTAGAAAAGATTGGGGAAGAATGATTGGATAAGCAATTCACAAAGAAATAATGGGGGATATGTATGTCTCCCACATATGCAAAAAATCTAGAAGATTTAGGATTTGTGGTGGTGTTGCGGTAGCGTTGTCGCCTCACAGTAAGATGCTGTCCGGTTCGATTCTCAGCTAGAGCATCTTCTGCGTGGAGACATGCATGAATGGGCGTACCTTCATTAAAGGTTGTGCGTCAGGCCTGGCAAGCCGGTACGTAAAAATCAACTGCCAATCATTAGTGGACCGGAGTTCTGCTGTGGCGACCCCTAACCGGGAAAAGTCGAAAGACACAAACAAACTTGGAAATATTTACATAGGCATATTTATACCCCAGGTAGACAGCAAATGTTGGAAATGTGATGGGGAAGAAAAAGGTAATTGGGAACATATTTTCTGGTAGTGTAATGAGTTGCCAGACTTTAAAGATTAGCTGCAGACTACTCTGTCAGAAATGCTGGGAGAACAAATTGATGCAACTAAGGAACTGAGTTTTTGAGCTATGATTCAGAATCAGAACTGCCTAGACATAGTAAGGACTTGCAGAGTCTTAATTATGGTTGCTGCCAAAAAAGCATTTACTAGAAAATGGAAATCAAAGTTTAAACCAACTGTACTAGAAGTAGTGAATATAGTAACAGAGAGAAAACAACTGGAACTGGGATTTTTCGAAAAGGATAGAAACAAATTACATAGAAAAAAATGGGAATTGTGGGAGCAATACATACAGGGGAGAAATTACATTTTAAAAGAAGGCAGGGTTTAAATGAGCTATGTAATGTTAGACAATGATTGGGTAGATTATAAGTGATGTATAATGTTTGCAGCTAAGATTGTCAGGATGGTGTGTTTTCATTTACATAACTGTATGACTGTCTGTGTTATAAGTGATGATAAAGATGTTTTCATTTTTTTGTTTTAAAAAAGATGATGTAGAGTACAGAAAGGTGTCAGTGGTCAAACTGTGTCTCAAGGGTGTGGACCTCATAACAACTTCAGTTTTCACGATTCATCATGCCAGATTTCAAATAAGTGTCTTCCACTGTGCACTCCAAATTCCTTGATCTCAACATTTCAGCCCTCTTTCATCCATCTTAGAAATCAAGTCTCCTTATCCCACCTAGCCTAATAGTTTAGAGATCCCTATTCTTCACCTGGGGAATCAATTCTAACTGTAACCTATTGAAACTTTGCTTACTGTGGATGCAATTGCCTTAGGGTGGGGAGTGCATTTCAAGAGGTAGGCCATCCAGGGGACTTGGACACTGTAGGAATCCCATTTGCACATTGATGCTCTTGAAATTAGGCCAGTTCTTATGTCCCTCCTGGTCCTTTAGGTCGCTGTGGTATAGTAGACATTGTAAGGAAATAGAAACACATTTCTACCCACTTTGCCGAGAGGCAGGTTGTAGCACTAGGCCAACTGCCATAGATTCCTTGTGGCAATACATGATGTTCATCGTGCATACAGCTGTAGTCATCGTGGGGCTCCGCCTAATGTTTTCAGGAAGGCCATGTGAGGTTCCTGAGTTTGAGAGGGTGGCTCAAATATGCTACAAATTGCGAGCAGTCTTGCTCTATGGTTAATTGCACCTGGATGGCTCGGCGCATCGTGTGCTGTTAATTAACCTTGAGGTGTAAGTGTTCCTTATGAATATGGACACCTCCTTTCTTTTGGTGTTGTTGTCCGGATTTTAAATGGAACGAAGAGATATGTGGAGGCGAACCTGTTAGTGCAAGTGCTGGGTGCTCAGGAGCCTGAAACTAGGCTTCTCACTGCCAGCACAGACATCATGTTCCATGTTGGAGAAGGGCCTCGAAAAGTGCATCTTGAGATTGAGACTTCTGGCATTGAGCAGCATTACCCTTGGGGTTTTTTTTTTTCCTTGGTGTTCTAGGTGGTAGGTTTAGAATTTGAGCCTTGCTCAAAAAGGCACTCATAAAAGTGGTGGTTTTGCCATCCGGAAAGCTCAGGGTGACAGGTGTCATTCGGGCGGCGGGTTTGTCCAGCATGTCATCCCAGGCAGACAGACATTGATCCCCTTGAATGACACCAGAAATTTAAGCCAATTATTAAAGCTGATCATCTTATCACCAGGGCATCATTCTAGGTGAAGGTAGGATACTGCTCGGCGTCAGGCTCGTACCGCCTCACATAATCAGAGAGCCCTCGATGTCCTTGGCGAGTCTGTTGAGGCTCAGGTCGCTGGACACCTCAGCGTGACAATGACTGAGTCGCATTTGTGTACCTGCTGGGTTGAGAGACCTGAGTGCTTCTGCGTTATGTGGCGGATTCAGCCCCACAGGCAGCTTACTGTGACCTTCTTTACTCAGTCTGAGGAGCGGACGCCAGTGTGTCTGATCATGAAATCACCAACGACAAGTGTGCCCACATTTTATACTGGCCTTAAGGGCTGTGACTGTTTGACACCTGATCAGTGGTCTATGTGTTGCATGTGTTGGGTCGGAGGTGGTGGTTGTTTGGTGTCTGCCGGTGGCCTCTGCTGTTTTTGGTGTTTTGATCGAGCCTCCGAGTATGTCTTTGTGTGAGTATGTGTATGACGAAAGTTAGATATGTGTGACTGGGTATGTATTGTGTGGTTACCTTCTCCTCCTGTCTGTCTGCATAGTCCTATGTTGAGAGAGTCAGCCTCCAGTTTGGCCAGAGAAGGTATCTCGTGATGTATTTGTGTTTTGTGGGAGAAGGAGAGGATTGTCTGTGCATGAGGTAAAGTTGTAACATTGCCTCTCAATTTATCTTGTAGGTTCACTAGTTGAGTTTTTGAGAGGACACTAGCAACCGATCCCCATATGCCTAGAAGTAGTAGATAAAGAGATCTTTCAAAGGACTGGGAAGTGGGTTTAGGCTGGTGGTACTATCTATAATGAGTGCTTTATCAAGGGCAAAGTACTGTATGAGTAAGTGCTAGGTTTACAGATAGAGAATAGTCTACTTGGGAATCAAGTAGAGATGAACCAGTTATAGGATATGCTGGTTAGATCAGCAGTACAGCCTCAGAATAATTAGATGGCCCAAATAATAAATCCTTGTTTCAATCACGCTGCTCTTGTGTGCAACAGTGGCAATCTGCTTAAACGTGCTTTTACGCTGATTTGGGACACATATTCCTATAAGGAAGGTAAAATACCAATATTTGAAGATGTACATAGTATTGTGTGTTGGTATTCAGTTAATAGGTGTTGGGGGTATTGAAGTGTGTTTTTTTTGTTTGAGGACTTTCAAGTAAAAAAAATTGTAAAGATGGACATAGGCTCAAGTGGATATGACAACAATAACTTTATAAAAAGATCAATGTGTGAAACAGTGTATACATGTAACATAAAAGTTGGAACTAGATGCTTAAAAGCTGTAACGTATACATGGTGGGAATACAAACATGTTAACATGATGCTTTTCAGTAATGTGTCTAAATGTTAGTGGTTTTATGGATGAACACAAAAGAGTAGTGAACTATATTAAAAACGTAGAGCGCAAAAATGCTACAGGAGACAAACTTGGAAATGAACTGAACGTGCAGGAATTTGATAAAGAGAGGTTGTGAGGATGGTCATTCAGCAGAATATCTGGGAAAAGGAAAAGAGACTTCAGTATTTATTATTATTTGAAGAGGAGCTCCAGTGATAGAAGAGGTAAAAAGATAATAATGGTAGATTTGTAGTACTAAGAGGCTACTGGTAAGGGAGGAGTGGATTACGCTGGCATGTATTTATATTCCACTCAAAAATTGCTTTAATGGAGCTTAAGAAAATTCTAGGAGAAATAATTAGCTTTCAGCAAGGGTTGGGGAATGGAATTTGATTTGCAGCAGATGTGTCGCGGGGGTACAAGAGAAAATATAACAAAGGTTGTTAGATTTTTTAAGAAATTTATGAAAATATTTGGCATGGAAGATGTGAATTTAGTACTAGGAGTTCAGAGTGAATTTACATATTATTTCTCACAGGTACAAAACTGGACTAGGCTGGATAGAGTTTTGCATTTCACAGGAACGCGTGTATTTAATTGAAAGTCTTGATACACACACACTATTTCAAATCATGCACCAATAATAAATAAAAACACAGGGTAATAAAAATTAAAATGAGACATTGGTGCTTTTCATTGTCTATTGAAAAGAGAGGAATTTAAGGAATGGGTAGTGGAAGTTATTCAGGAACTATTACAAAAGATAGAAATGTCTTCTGAAAATATAGCTAAGAAGTGGGATAAAATTTAAAGTGAAGTTTAAAAATATGGAAATAAAAGAGAGGAAGATATGGTTAAGGAGTAACAAGAATTATTTAGTGGGACTGACAATTTTAAAGGATTGCGGAATAGGGGGAATCTCACAGAACAAGTAGAGGAGCAATTGCAGAGTGCTAAACAGAAAATAAGGGATTATCTTGTTAATATACATGAGTTTTTAGAAAGATTGCTGTTAAGCAACTGTTTTTGATGATAATACTAGAACACAAAAACTTTTAGCACAACGAAGCTTAGGCAACCTACAACAAGGAAGAGATCCTGTATAGGTATTAGACATATTCTGGAAATTCTATGAAACTCTGTATAAAGCAGAGGAATATGGAAATTAAGAAAAGGTACAAATGGATATATTATGGAAGAATGAAATATGCCAAGGTTAGAGGTAGATGAGGCTCAATTACAAACAGAATAGCAGGAGATGAGATACAAGTAAGAAATTCCCCAGGAATCGATGATATTCCTGTGGAAGTTTGGAAGCTAGAAGAGAAGAAACTGATAAAGATGTGAAGGATTTGTTTAACAGTATTTTAAGAGAAGTACCAACTTTGTGGAAGAAAGCAGTGGTAGCTTTAATACCCAAATAGGGTAAAGACCCATAAGATCCCATGTCCTACAGGCCCATTTCAATACTAAACCACAGATTAGAAAGTATTTATGTCTATAATGGCTAAAGAATGGCAAGTGTGATTTCAAAATTGATATTTTGGGACCAATGTGAAGTTTTGTGTGAGGGGAAGCAAACATTTGACAACATTTACAGAACATTGATGATCCAGAGGGATGCAGAGATGTAAAGAAAATACCACTGTTGTTTGTGGGTAAGTTAATGCAGAGAAAACATTTAACAGCATAAGCTGGGACTTTATGAGCAGGGCAATGGAAGCATTTGTATTCCCTGATAAAATTATAAGGTTGATGAGGAGGATATATGAGGGATCAGAGGTGAAAATTAAAGTGGGTGGATTCCTCTTTGATGGAACCAGGCAGGGGTATCTTCTTCCCCTATTTGCATTGCCATTTAGAAGGCCCTTATAAAAAATAAGGGACTCAGAAATTCAAGGATAAAATTGGTATGATATTCAAGAAAATCTGGCCCTATTGCAGATATTATTTTAGGTTTACCATCATAATGTGGAATGGCAGTTAATTGAACATGGTTTGGTCAAATGCATTGTTTGAACATTACATAATGCTAACTCTGAAATATTCTGACCTCATGTTAACAAAAAGTAAGTCTCCATTGCTAATATGAAGTCGATGTTATGAATGGAGATCGCAGAACAGTGAGGATTGGGAAATTTACCCTTTTCCCCACTGTAGTGTGATGTCAGAGTTGGTATGTATAATTTGCAGGGGGGGGGGGTTGTGGGGTGCAGGGGGTCTTGCCCCCCTGCAAAATTGTAATCCAATGTATATTTTTGTTTGGGTATGTGTGTCTGTCTTTGTTTGATGCTCGAGTGTCCAAACACCTAATCTAAACTCTGCTACAGACATGGACACAGATGAAGAGTAAGTGTAGCGGAAGTGCAGGAGTCATTGATTACACTTTCACTGCTTTATGGTAATTCTGAATTATTGCGAATGACAATCATCGATTTTCCATTTTTGACATTCTGCCTTCTTGGTATTACCAAATTCGATGTTATGAGTAAAATACATTTTCCATTCAACATTATGATAGTAAACCATTATTCTGTACCTGATAAAACCAGAAAAGGCCATTTCAGTGTTGTGGAACATTTTGAGATGGTTTCATATCTTTTCGGGATACAAAATTAATGAAGCTAAAACAAAGGCAGCCGTAAGTTATGTACCCATAAATGAATTGGTTCAGCAAAATCATGTTTATGTGGACATGATAAAATGAAGTACTTAGTAGTATGGATTAAAAATGATTCCAGTGTGGCAGCTAAGGATATGTAGGAAGAGACTTAACAAAATATAATACAAAAACTGAGAAATTGGAAGCTCTGTTACATGGATATGGATAGTAAGATACAAGCAGTCAAAAATCTTTAGTCCCTTTAGTCTTATACACAGGTTAGGCATATTTTTATCAACCAGAGGAGAAGTTATGGATAGCAATTAATAAAGAGCTGGCGATTTTTCTAGGAGGAGAAGATGGCAAGAGTCAAGTGGGATAAGATGATTCTTCCAACAGAACAAAGCTGATTGGGATTACCCGATCTGAAGGGGCATTTCAGAGGTACAGAATTAAGGCTCCAATACATAGCACAAGCAGAAACCTATAATTCAGAGTGGAAAGGAATGATGATGAAATGGTGGGAAGCTCAAGAAACAAGAAGAGACTGGGATTTTGGATGCAGATCTTTAATAAGAATAACAACAGTCATACAGAATATTGTATTCATAAAGCAGCAGAAAGTATTCTAATATCTACTCCAACATGGGAGTGGAGAAAGGAGATTCTGACGATAGGGATGACTGCAATAAGGGATACAGACAAATAGGCAAGGGGGGCTGGAGTCTGTTGGAGAAAACTGGCAAAGGAATTAAGGTATTGGGAGCAAATAACTAAAGAGGGAAAGATAATAGAATGGGAAGACACCAAGAATGTATTTAGACTACAGGTTAGAGATTGCTTTCCCTATCAAGGACTGGTATCAGAGTATAGGCAAAGAGAAAGAAATGGGGGTCTTAAATGAAAGACCAGCAGTGTTGGAGTTTTTAGTAGAGTCTAGAACAGAAGCTGCTGTTAAAGGAATAATTAGTAGATTAATCATAGGAGGTTAGAAAAGATTGGGGAAGAACGATTGGATAAGCAATTCACAAAGAAATAATGGGGGATATATGTATGTCTCCCACATATGCAAAAAATCTAGAAGATTTAGGGTTTGTGGTGGTGCATGCGGTAGCGTTGTCGCCTCACAGTAAGACGCTGTCCGTTCGATTCTCAGCTAGAGCATCTTCTATGTGGAGACATGCATGAATGGGCACCTTCATTAAAGGTTGTGGGCCAGGCCTGGCAAGCCGGCACGTAAAAATCAACTGCCAATCATTAGTGGACCGAGTTCTGCTGTAGCGACTTTAACCGGAAAAAAGTCAAAAGACAAACAAACTTTGAAATATTTACATAGGCATTTTTATACTCCAGGTAGACAGAAAATGTTGGAAATGTGATGGGGAAGAAAGAGGTAATTGGGAACATATTTTCTGGTAGTGTAATAAGTTGCCAGACTTTAAAGATTAGCTGCAGACTACTCTGTCAGAAATACTGGGAGAACAAATTGATGTAACTAAGGAACTGAGTTTTTGAGCTATGATACAGAATCAGAACTGCCTAGACATAGTAAGGCCTTGCAGAGTCTTAATTATGGTGGCTGCCAAAAAAGCATTTACTAGAAAATGGAAATCAAAGTTTAAACCAACTGTACTAGAAGTAGTGAATATAGTAACAGAGATAAAACAACTGGAACTGGGATTTTTCGAAAAGGATAGGAACAAATTACATAGAAAAAAATGGGAATTGTGGGAGCAATACATACAGGGGAGAAATTACATTTTAAAAGAAGGCAGGGTTTAAATGAGCTATGTAATGTTAGACAATGATTGGGTAGATTATAAGTGATGTATAATGTTTGCAGCTAAGATTGTCAGGATGGCGTGTTTTCATTTACATAAATGTATGACTGTCTGTGTCATAAGTGATAAAGATGTTTTCATTTTTTTGTTTTAAAAAAAGATGTAGAGTACAGAAAGGCGTCAGTGGTCAAACTGTGTCTCAAGGGTCTGGACCTCATAACAACTTCAGTTTTCACGATTCGTCATGCCAGATTTCACATAAGTGTCTTCCACTGTGCACTCCAAATTCCTTGATCTCAACATTTCACCCCTCTTTCATCCATCTTAGAAATCAAGTCTCCTTATCCCACCTAGCCTAATAGTTTAGAGATCCCTATTCTTCACCTGGGGAATCAATTTAACTGTAACCTATTGAAACTTTGCTTACTGTGGATGCAATTGCCTTAGGGTGGGGAGTGCATTTCAAGAGGTAGGCCATCCAGGGGACATGGACACTGTAGGAATCCCATTTGCACATTGATGCTCTTGAAATGAGGGCAGTTCTTATATCCCTCCTGGTCCTTTAGGTCGCTGTGGTATAGTAGACATCTGTAAGGAAAGAGAAACACATTTCTACCCACTTTGCCGAGAGGCAGGTTGTAGCACTAGACCAACTGCCATAGATTCCTTGTGGCAATACATGATGTTCATCGTGCATACAGCTGTAGTCATAACAGATGGGTTCTCCTGCCGTCAGGTGGGTCCTCGGTCGGCCGAATTCCAAAGTCTAGGTCCGGCATCGGTTGTCGTCGCTTCTTCCCTGACGTCAGAGCGCCAGGGGTATAAAATAACAAGCTGACGCCATTTTCTACAGTCTTTCTTGCCGCGCGGTGCCCGAAGAAGAAGCAGTTCGCAAGTGCTGGTCGGCCAGCTCCTGAAATTACGAAAATTTTGCAACCGAAGTCTTCTTGAAAGCTGGCACTGCTAGAAACTTTTCTTGCCTCAGACCGATGTCAGACAAAGTTAATAATTGTATTTCATGTGGGAAGCAAATACCGCATATGATTTCATTCCTCTGTATTCCTTGTTTAGGCCCAGACCACGACATCTCGGTCTGTCGCTTTTGTGCTACATTCAATAAACGCACTATTGCTGCCTCATGGAGTTTGCCCAGCATTATTTTGGCCAAAATTTAACTATATTATGTCGCCGGATACTCCACCCAGTTTTGGTCTAAAAATGCAAAGACAAAGACCGACACACGAGGTCCGCGGCCTCACCGACACCATGCCAAAGCCGACTACACATGGTCCGGTTCTCAGTGAGGCGCCTACGCAGCCCCTGACTACCGACGACACTACATTGGCGGTGTCTCCTGTGCCCGAGGTCGCAGGCTCCTCAGCCCATACCCCTACAGATACCGGCCACTCTTGGCGGTGAATTCAAATGGACAGGCCCACTCTCCTCTCAAGGTGTCTTCAGACCTTCCTCTTCTTTTTCCATCAAGGCTTACACTAAGTCTAAAGCAGCCATGCATTCTAAGAGACAAGCTACACAAGGCCCATCTCCAGCCCCATGCCTAAAAACAGATGCTTAAAATGGCTGAGGATTTGATTACTTTTATCAGGGGTTCATACCGGACAAAGGCTCCAGAGTGGAGGAAGAATCCCTCCTCTGATCAGGGCTCCATTATTTCAAAGCACTCTGATGAACAGGAACATTCTTACTCCCTTTGAAGATTCTGATGCTGAGGAGTCCATCCTGCCTGTCGTCCCCCAGAGGATTACTCATTTGGGGAAACTTTGCATACCTTAAGGGAACACTCCACTGGGAAGGCCAAGATTATTCAGATTCCAAGAAAAGGCTTAGGGAATTTCTCTGCTACCTCAGCACAGGCCTCTAGCTATACCTCCTGTCTTGACATACTAGATGATGTGTACTCTGAGGCCTGCCTCAACCCGGATTCTCTACCTAGCTCCAGTCAAGCCAGACAGGTACTACAGGGTTCCTTGACTCACACCAATTTCTATACAAAAGCCATGCTGCTGACCCAGAAACCATCTCACAGGGCCCCAAGGGAATTAAGGCCTCCACTGCTAAAAATCCATTGCCTCGAGAGATTCCAGATCCTTAGAAAGGTGGGGAAAAAGGTATATACCGCCACCTTAACTATGAGGGCATTAAACTGTCGTTCCATATGCTAAAGTACCAACAGTTTTTGTTATCACAATTGAGAAGTAAAATGTCACAACCTGAACAACCAGACTTGAAGGAGTTGCAGGATTTGATGATAGTGCAGAACAAGTGGGTAAACATACTTTACAATGTGGTTTTGATGCTCTAGAGGCCCCATGTAGAGCTGCTGTTACAGGATCAATCATACGTAGGCATGCCTGGCTCAAGGAACAAACCTTACCAGATCATGTCAAAGCCAAATTACTAGATGCCCTCTACAAAAGGATGTATTATTTTGTGCTAATGCTGAGGAGGTATTAAGAAAATGGAGGAAAAGGCTAAATCAATGCAAATAGTGAAAGACTTTCTACAGGCACAACCCCACGCTTCAGTAGAAATTGGCCTTCCAAAAATTGGTCCCTTTCCAGCCACGGACAGACCCCAAAGAGGTAGATACAGGCGCAGGGGCAAGGCAATCCCAAGGATCGTTAGAGGCAGACAATGGCAAGCTCCTACACAAAGAGGTGGTGAGGATAACTCGCAACCATTCAGAAAGCAAGCCCAATGACTTTCCCTTTGCATGCCAAGCAAGACTCAAATGGCAGCACCATTAGGCGGAAAAAACTGGCATTATTTTCAAACAATTGGCATATTGTCACAAAAAGACAAAATGGATCCTGGACATTATAAACAGAGGCTACAGATTCCATTTTCACACCCTTCCAAAATGAGAGGCATGCCAAACTGCCACACAATCAAAGGGCAGAGGCACAAAGACTAATTTCAGATCTCATAGACATGAAAGCTATTCAAGAGGTACCTACTCACCTAACAAGGTCAAGGTTTTTATTCCAGACTATTCCTGGTACCAAGGAAGGGAAAAGATTGGAGACCTATTTTGACCTATCCATCCTAAACACATTTCTACTCATCAAAATTCACGATGCTCACTCTACAGCAGCTTCTTACCATGCTGGGCAAGGAGTCTTGGCTGGTAACATTGGACCTCAAGGAGGCATACCTGCATGTCCCAGTCAGACAAAATTGCAGAAGATACCTCAGATTTCTTGCAGGTTCAACCCATTATCAATTCTCTCTGCGTTCTTTGGCTTATCTACTGCCCAGAGTATTCACGAAATGCCTGGCATCAGTAATTGCCTACTGCAGACTTCAAGGGATACAAATATACCCCTATTTGGACGACTGCCTGATCCATGCGGACAACAAGCACATTCTTCTGAAACATCTGGCTTATGTAATAATGTTGTTGAATTCTCTGGGATACACAGTCAACAAAAAGAAATCAAGGCTAATACCCTCTCGAAAATAATTTTCCTGGTGCCAACTTGGACACAAACACCCAGATGGCCTACCTCATGCCAGAGAAGCAGGGGCAACCAACTCAATACTTCAGAACACTAGCAAATTGCACCAGGCTGACTGCAAGGGAAATCCTGCAGGCTCTGGGATTCATGGTATCTTGCTTCTTACTAATCCCATGTGCAAAGCTGCATATGAGGAAACTTCAATGGTACCTGAAAAACCTATGGTCTCAACACAGCCACAGCCTGGAAACAATAATACCACAAATTCCATGTCTTCAAAAGGAATTTCTGTGGTGGGCTCAAGCATGCCGAGCAAACGCAGGTCTCCCATTCAGCAAGCCTCAAGCAAAGCAAGTCATCACAACAGACACCTCGGACTACGCCTGGGGGGCGCACATGACAGATCAGTGCATTCAGGGCAAATGGTCCCAAAAAGAAAAGCACCTACACATCAATCAAAAGGAAATGCTAGCAGTAATAAATGCTATTATAGCTTTCAAAGACTTCCTGCAACCAGGTCAACTATTGATAAGGATGGACAACACCACAGTAATGTGGTACATAAACAGGGAGGAACCCACTCATACCCCCTATGCAGACTGGCCATGTCACTTTGGAACATGGTCCTGGACTTACAAATCGAACTACAAGCACAGTACTTGCCAGGCAAGGAAAACACACTGGCAGACAACCTAAGCAGAAATATGACAGATCCACACGAATGGAAGTTGCATCCTCAAGTTTTTACAGAGATAATTCAAGCATGGGGAAGGCCAGACATAGATCTCTTTGCCTCCCATGAGAATCACCAATTGACAAAATTCTGCTCAAGGATTTTTCATCTAAAGGCCTGGAGAGTGGATGCTCTCTCTTTCAGTTGGACATCAATGACAGTTTATGCCTTCCCACCTCTTCCTCTGCCCAAAGTTCCATTAAAACCAGAGCAGACAGGACCAAAGATGATTCTCATTGCTCCAGACTGGCCAAGACAACACTGGTACCCACTCCTGAGGAGCCTGGGACACATTCCCACCATGGACCCTGGGCCTCTAATGCCTCTTCTTCTGACTCAGCCAGCTCTCAAAACTCTTCACAGTCAGCCAAAAACACTCAATCTAGCTTACAGGAAGATTCCTCAGCATCACAGCAGACCCCTACCTCCAAGGAGGTGCAGGATGCTACTCTGGAGTGCCAGGAAGGCCATCTACCAGGAAAGCTTTAGCTCCGCAAATGGAAACGGTTTGTGTCTGGATATGAGAAAGGCCAGGATCCTGAAAACTATTGAATTTACCTCTCAAATATTACAGTAGTATCTAGCTGAGCTGTTAAGCAGTGGACTTTTGTTATGGGCTTGGAAGGCTTAATCACAAACTTTCTGTTTTGAAAATTTTTAAGATCAAATTTTTTCAACATTTTGTTTATTGAACGAATTAAAAGACAATTCCAGCTCAAATTCCACCTTAGAATCCATTTTTAATGCCATCATGATTAAATGGTGGCATAAAATTACTTAAAACTTTAATATCTGATGTATCTAAATTACAATAGGTATTCGATTCACTATCACATGAAACAAAGGAGGCATCTGAAACATCTTCTCATTCTTCATCGCTATATTCAGCATTCAACACCACTTCTGTATATATACGCTGAACACTCTGATGTATTTGAAAAAAATACCATAAATGCATTTTTCATACCATTTTCTGCAGCTGACAGGGCTTTTCTACCAGGGCAGTGGCTCTATCTGTATTTGGCCTTTTTCTGTAATGCCACTCTAAATGACATTTTGTCTTCCTTTAAAACATTTGTGGGGCAGTGCAAGTCGGACATTTATGTACAATTCCAGGTCTTGTTTCAGTGCTACTGTTGTTTGAGGTATGTTTCCATGATGATGGCTGCCAAGGTGGATTAGCTAGGGGTCTGTTATCTAAAGATTATCAAAGCTGGTCCTCTTATCAGGCATGACAGTTATACACTTACTGTAATATTTGATTTACAAAAAGCATTGTTTTTAAACTTCCTCTCTCTTACCACCTGCTGATCAGCCCCCTCCGCTCCTCATTCAGCTGGCCCATTTGTTCCTTCTTTATCCGAGGTTAGAGCTGACTGAATGGAGATATCATTTAGGCAGCCATGATCTTTTTTGTATATACTTTGAGTATCTCCATAAATATGCATATATTGGTGAAACTACTAAAATGTTTAAGGTTAGGTTATAGGAATGTGTGAGGGGTATACAAAAATGAAATGAAAGCCTGGTTGCTCTGCAGTGATGAGAAATGTCATGATGGTTGTTGTAATAATTTGAAGGCTACTAGAACATATTAATGTTGATGGGAGGGTGATAGAGGTCTGAGGGATGTACATATATATGTGTGTGTGTATGTATACATACACGTATATACATTTTAAAGTACCAGATACTAAGAACAAGAGGACTAAACAGAAAATGAAATTGGAAGTGTTCATTGTGATAATTCTATTATGGATTTTTTTTGTTTCATTTGGCTGTGTTGATTGTTACTCAGAAATTTTGTACGGTGTAGAATACTTTTTTATGGACTGAAGCCCCAGAGGGTTTATAAGTTTTTCTTGATTTTCTTTCTTTGTTTCTGCTTGCCGGTTAGTTGTCATCATGTTTCGTTACTAATCCCATAGAGCATGCTCAGTAATTTGCTCCAGGGTTCAGTGCACAGTGTGCATGTCATTTTCCTTCGTCAAGACTCTCCAGCACTGTCCACTCAGAAACTAGCCCTCACTTGTGGTCTCCGGTTTCTGTCTAGGACTGTACTCCAGGCACATACACCCCACAAACTCCTCCAAAGAAAGATGAGCTAGTGATGTAGCATCATTCCTTTCTTCCTCCTAATCGAACTCTGATAGTTTGGGTCGGTGCCTAGGGCTTTATCCCTGGGCGGCAACAGGCTGGTCCACCTTTGGTAACATTCCCATCTTTTTCTTTTGGCCCCTCCCAAAATTTAGTGAAAGCTGGCCGCCTTTTAGAGATGCATCATTATAATAAGAACACAACTTCCATTCCTCCATGGCAGTAAAGGTACTGTAACTGTATAAGTAAAAGGGCTGTTATCTTTTACAGTGTCTATTCTGCACTTTATTTGCAAAAATATTTTTAACAGATTTTATAGTTTAGCTGTAGTAGTTTTAATATTAATGCTGTTTCTCTCACAGGGCAAGGCTATAGTTGTATATCTTTGAATCAGTTCTATTACATGCTGACAAGTAAGATGTAGATGTATTTTAATATGAATATCCTTTTTATTTCAGACACCAGCTGCTGTGAAGAGAGTCAAAGAACTGCTTACTGCTAAACCAGTGTGTGTAAGTGTTTGTATTCAGAATTTGTTACTTTCTATATCCTGGACACTGTAATGGGGGGGGGGGGGGGGGGGCTGTTACCTGACGGTATTGTTCACATTTTTTGTTAGCTGCTAATATCAGCACAGGCCTGTAAGTTTTTACTTACTTTGTTAGCAAATACAAGCTAGGCTTGTAACAGCATTAACAGTCTCCTTGACAGCTAGAAGCACAGTTAGCATCAGGTCAGTGACTTGTACTGAATGCTTGGATTGACGATGCACTAGTGCCATAACAGCCTTCTTTGTTTTTACTGTGGATTCCTATTCCTGATGAATGCAGGTCTGACTTGATGTTGTGCTACAACATGGCTCTTTTAAGTATGTACTCCATGTACCAGGTATTCTAATTCATTTTGACTGTTATTTCTTCTCCCTCACTGGTTTGGTTGCCAATACTGCCAAAATGAGTCACATAGGAAGGGAGTGGGCTTAAGGGCCACCACTGCTGCTCTCAAAGACTGGATTAACTTTTCTCCTTTGTGGACCTAAATCCTTCCTAATATGCTGGGCTGACATCAGACCAGGGGCACATAGTGACATTTTGAGGGAATGCCCCCCCCCCCCCGGTGACTCATTCCTCATACTTTCCCTGTATGTTGCAGCAGTAGATTACTGGTACAGGACTGGCATCACCACCAGTGCTAGAGCTCTATTCGCAGCATACCATCCAAAAGAGGAGCTCGGCTATTTCCTCTTCATTTCTCCCTACGCCAGCTCCAACTGTTGCCTGAGCTGCTAATTGAGCTCAGATTACTTGGGTCATAGTCAAAACTTTGTTCAGCTTCACTGGCAAACGGAGAGATACTTCTGTGAAATTTGTAGAATTCTAAAGACTCCTCCTAGGTGAAGGTGAACACTTTGTTTTCATTGTTCATAGGTACTTTCTAGGCTGTTGATCTGTGAAAAGATCTTAAGAAGCGTAGTGTTTATCTTGTTTTGCAATACTAGTGCGAGTTACTTTCCTATGGCATGTCTTACTCCTCTGTCAAGATTAATTTGCTGGCAATTTCAGCATGTCTGCCAGTGGATACCCTCTTTCAAGACATTCTTATGCCAAAATGTTTTTGAAAGGGGTATTGCAAAAGAGACCTCCAAGAAAAGTGGTGGTTCTCCCTTGGGATCTTAATTTTTATTTTAGAAACGTTAACACTTGCTACATTTGAACCAGCTCATTTGGCTTGTGGGTCTTAACATGGAAAACAGTTTTACTGATTGATCTGACCTCTGCAAGAAGAATGTCTGAGTTGCAAACTCTTATGGTGGGTCAGCCTTATCTTATTTTTCAGAGAGACAGGGTTTGTTTGAGAACTAATCCTTTTCAAAAAAGTCAAAAGAAAACATTGTCATTCAGAAATCACACAAGTGCAAAAAACTGAATGAAATTCTGTGTCTCTGGACGCAATGTGCAGACAACATATAGATTATTTTTCACAGACCTTTACACATGTAGCACCTAGCTGTTACATCACAGACATGCAGGCAGACAAAATAATACTGCACTTAATTAGAAACACATTTTTAACACATTTCACAGTGAACACGTACTTGCATGAAACTTAGTATTGCACAGGTACTTGGTTAAGATATTGCATTGATCCTTGCACAGAAAGAGACATTTAAGTATTGCACTGTGAACATTAAAGTATTGCACTATGGACCTTATGGTTAATTTATGAATTCGCATCATGTAGTGCACTGAAAGAAGAGATATTTTACTACACTACTACTCCCCTAGATATCCTATAAGTTACAGTCATGGTGAATATTGCACTAAGTATTAGATGAGACTGGTAACCAGGTTAAAACACAATGTGAGGCAAGCTACTACAGTTTCTACTGACCCAGATGGCCATCACAGAGCGTAGTTGTTACCAGAGTTCAGCAGCCTGATGACATTAGGGAAGAAGCTGTTCCTGAATCTAGTAGTTCTGCAATGTATTCTTCGGAAGCACTTTCAGGATGATAGATGCAGGAACAGTCTGTAACCAGGGTGAGCGCAGTTCTAAATTATTCCTCTGGCCCTGCTGAGACATCTGGATAAATACAAGTCGTAGATAGATGGTAAGGTGGTCTTGATGATCCTCTTGGCTTTCTTCACCACTTTGGAGGGATTTGCACTCCGAGTAGAGCAGCTTCCATACCATACATTGAGGTTGTCCGTCAGGATGCTTTCTATAGTACCTCTGTAGAAGGTAGTGAGAACTGTCGATGGGAGATTTGCTCTCCTCAGCCTTCTCAAAAAGTGCAATCTCTGGTGTGCTTTCTTGACTATGGCATTTGACTAGGACTTGTCTTGGAACACCAACACAATGTCACTCCCAGAAAAGGCTTGCACTTCCTTCTTGTGAGGTACGTTCCACATAAGGCTTCCTAATGGGGACCTCATTCCTTCCTGGATTATTTACTTTATGCCTGAAAATCTTGCTGTTACTATCCTTCTGAAAAAAAAACACAGCCTTTCTGATATGTTGTTGTAATGGAAGGTCCACTTAGTAGGCATTATTGAATTTGAGAATTTCTGATTTACAAGTATTATCAAACCTGTGCTTTTAGTTTCCCATGAGGAAAGAGTAGGGTTTAGAATGAATTTCTTATTTAGGTTTAAGGTTGCCATAGAGTCAGACTTGATCCAGTATATTAAATAATTTCACCATACAACAAAAGTAGTTATAAGAAAAACCAACAACTTGTAGTCAAATAAATCCTCTTTTATTATGAAACACTCTAGCATCTCGGCTAATGCTTAGCCTTCAAGGAGTGAATTCAAAGTAATACTGTTTCACTTTTTATACCCATGGTATCCAATAAAACAATTCATCAATTATATAATTAAACAATTAAATATTTAAAGTCATGTTTAACCAACATTACTTAAAAACATGCTTTTAAAGCTACACAACACATTTCCAACAACAATCTACATTTAAACCATATGGGATCAGAGTCCCAAACTTTAAAGTAAACACAGTCTCCTTGTACAATAACATATTTCTCTTGTAATCCTCATTTTATACCTGTATTTGTTGCAACACTGTAGCTGTTAAATCTTTAGGAACACTGTCATGATATAATTTAAAATGTTGAGCTAAGGGACTTTCCTCTTTATTTAATCTAATGTCCCTTAGATGTTCCAGTAACCTAACCTTGAACATTCTCTTTGTTTGACCTATATAAAATTTATTACATCCACATTTTATAGCATAGACTACACTTTCTGTTAAACAATTAAATGTTGCAGCAGCTTCAAATTTGATATTATTAATACTAGAAAAAGTTTGCACAACATATCTGCAACCCAAACATCTTCCACATGGTGCAGTACCTAAAAACTGAATCTGTTGCGTTAACCTAATTTGTGGTCTCTTAAATTTTGTATGTACTAACCTATCTTTCAAGTTTGACCCTCTCTTATAGGAAAAGACTAAATTCTGTTCCACTAAACCTTTCAACTCTGGAAACTTGCATAGGAATTGCCAATAATGTTTTATAACTTTGTTCTCACTCAACAAGTTATATGTTAATACTATAAAAAAACTATTTACATCTTTATATGTCTTTAAATTTTCTTTTGGATGTCTATATATTATTTTATTATTATCTTTGCTATATCTATCCCTTCTAACTCTCTCCATACTTTTCTCTATAACATCTAGGTTATATTTTCTCATTTTAAACGTATTGGCCGATTTTAAATACCTCATTTTCAAAATAAACATTGTTGTTACAAATTCTAGATAATCTCAAAAATTCTCCGTATGGTAATGATTCTAAAGTAAGGGTGGGATGACAACTGTTTCCTAACATGAATTGATTTACTACATCAAATTTTCTATGTAGCCCAGTGGCAACTCGCTCACCAATTTTTTCCTTCTAACGTTATATCTAAAAAAGAGATCTTGTTTCCCCACTGTGAACCATCAAATTGAAGGTTAAACCTATTTTCGTGTAATTCTGTTATAAATTGTTCAATAAATTCTGAACTTCCATCACATAAAAAAACAAGTAGTCTATAAATCAATAATATTTCTTTACATATTTCTTAAAAAAACAATGTATATAAATATACTCCTTCTCAACCATCCCCACAAGAAGATTTGCATACATAGGGGCAAAAGACAAACCCATAGAGGTTCCTTGCAACTGATGGTAGATTTTGTCTTCAAAACAAAAATAATTATTTTCCAAACTAAATCTTACTAATTCCATCACATAATACGCCACTGGGCTATCATCTAGGTATAACTCAAGAGCTTCCATACCAAAACTATGTTTAATATTGGTATACAAGCTTTTAATATCTAATGTCTTCCAAAACATATTTTTCTCCCATCTTAATGTGTTCATCTTCCCTAAAAAAATCAAAAGAATCTTTAATGTATGATGGAAGACAAACCACTTTCTTCAACAAATATTTGTGTAATACAATACCTACATTATGTAAAAAATATTTCCTAGCTGAGACTGTGGGTCTACCAGGAGGATCTCTCATTTGATTATGCACTTTAGGTACGCAATGAAAAGATGCCATATCAGACTTATCACATGCCAACTTTTTCTCAACATCTGATTCAGACCAATAGCCCAGTCTCCACCCTTTATTAATTAATTGGGTATATTTCTTTGTAGCTTCCTCTAACTTGCATCGTGTTACTACTTCATAAACATAACATCATTAAGTAAATCATAACACATTTTGCTATATTGTAAGTAATGCATCACAACAATCTTGTTTCCCTTGTCTGAAGGCTTAATCACAAACTTTCTGTTCTGAAAATTTTTTTAATGACGTCCATTCGTTCTTAGTTAAATTATATTCAACATTTTGTTTATTGAACGAATTAAAAGACAATTCCAGCTCAAATTCCACCTTAGAATCCATTTTTTAATGCCGTCATGATTAAATGGTGGCATAAAATTACTTAAAACTTTAATATCTGATGTATCTAAATTACAATAGGCATTCAATCACTATCATATGAAACAAAGGAGGCATCTGAAACATCTTCTCGTTCTTCATCGCTATATTCAGCATTCAACACCACTTCTGTATATATACGCTGAACACTCTGATGTATTTGAAAAAAATAGCATAAATGCATTTTTCATACCATTTTCTGCAGCTGACAGGGTTTTCTACCAGGGCAGTGGCTCTGTCTGTATTTGGCCTTTTTCTGTAATGCCACGCTAAATTACATTTTGTCTTCCTTTAAAACATTTGTGGGGCAGTGAAAGTCGGACATTTATGTACAACTCCAGGTCTTGTTTCAGTGCTACTGTTTGAGGTATGTTTCCATGATGATGGCTGCCAAGGTGGATTAGCTAGGGGTCTGTTATCTAAAGATTATCAAAGCTGGTCCTCTTATCAGGCATGACAGTTATATACTTACTGTAATATTTGATTTACAAAAAGCATTGTTTTTAAACTTCCTGTCTCTTACCACCTGCTGATCAGCCCCCTCCGCTCCTCATTCAGCTGGCCCATCTGTTCCTTCTTTATCCGAGGTTAGAGCTGACTGAATGGGGATATCATTTAGGCAGCCATGATCTTTTTTGTATATACTTTGAGTATCTCCATAAATATGCATATATTGGTGAAACTACTAAAATGTTTAAGGTTAGGTTATAGGAATGTGTGAGGGGTATACAAAAATGAAATGAAATCCTGGTTGCTCTGCAGTGATGAGAAATGTCATGATGGTTGTTGTAATAATTTGAAGGCTACTAAAACATATTAATGTTGATGGGAGGGTGATAGAGGTCTGAGGGATATACATAGATATATATATATATATATATATATATATATATATATATATATATATATATATGTGTGTGTGTGTGTGTGTGTATGTATGTATACATACACGTATATACATTTTAAAGTACCAAATACTAAGAACAAGAGGACTAAACAGAAAATGAAATTGGAAGTGTTCATTGTGATAATTCTATTATGGATTTTTTTTGTTTCATTTGGCTGTGTTGATTGTTACTCAGAAGTTTTGTACGGTGTAGAATACTTTTTTTATGGACTGAAGCCCCAGAGGGTTTATAAAAGTTTTTCTTGATTTCCTTTCTTTGTTTCTGCTTGCCGGTTAGTTGTCATCCTGTTTCGTTACTAATCCCATAGAGCATGCTCAGTAATTTGCTCCAGGGTTCAGTGCACAGTGTGCATGTCATTTTCCTTTGTCAGGACTCTCCAGCACCGTCCACCCAGAAACTAGCCCTCACATGTGGTCTCCGGTTTCTGTCTAGGACTGTACTCCAGGCACATACACCCCACAAACTCCTCCAAAGAAAGATGAGCTAGTGATGTAGCATCATTCCTTTCTTCCTCCTAATCGAACTCTGATAGTTTGGGTCAGTGCCTAGGGCTTTATCCCTGGGCGGCAACAGGGCTGGGCTGGTCCACCTTTGGTAACATTCCCATCTTTTTCTTTTGGCCCCTCCCAAAATTTAGTGAAAGCTGGCCTTCTTTTAGAGATGCATCATTATAATAAGAACACAACTTCCATTCCTCCATGGCAGTAACAGTACTGTAACTGTATAAGTAAAAGGGCTGTTATCTTTTACAGTGCTTATATTCTGCACTTTATTTGCAAAAATATTTTTAACACAGATTTTATATTTTAGCTGTAGTAGTTTTAATATTAATGCTGTTTCTCTCATAGGGCAAGGCCATAGTTGTATGAATCAGTTCTATTACATGCTGACAAGTAAGATGTAGATGTATTTTAATATGAATATCCTTTTTATTTCAGACACCAGCTGCTGTGAAGAGAGTCAAAGAACTGCTTACTGCTAAACCAGAGTGTGTAAGTGTTTGTATTCAGAATTTGTTACTTTCTATATCCTGGACACTGTAATGGGGGGGATGTTACCTGACAGTATTGTTCACATTTTTTGTTAGCTGCTAATATCAGCACAGGCCTGTAAGTTTTTACTTACTTTGTTAGCAAATACAAGCTAGGCTTGTAACAGCATTAACAGTCTCCTTGACAGCTAGAAGCACAGTTAGCATCAGGTCAGTGACTTGTACTGAATGCTTGGATTGACGATGCACTAGTGCCATAACAGCCTTCTTTGTTTTTACTGTGGATTCCTATTCCTGATGAAAGCAAGTCTGACTTGATGTTGTGCTACAACATGGCTCTTTTAAGTCTGTACTCCGTGTACCAGGTATTCTAATTCATTTTGACTGTTATTTCTTCTCCCTCACTGGTTTGGTTGCCAATACTGCCAAAATGAGTCCCATAGGAAGGGAGTGGGCTTAAGGGCCACCACTGCTGCTCTCAAAGGCTGGATTAACTTTTCTCCTTTGTGGACCTAAATCCTTCCTAATATGCTGGGCTGACATCAGACCAGAGGCACATACTGACATTTTGAGGGAATGCCCCCCCCCCCACTTCCTTGGTGACTCATTCCTCATACTTGCCCTGTATGTTGCAGCAGTAGATTACTGGTACAGGACTGGCATCACCACCAGTGCTAGAGCTCTATTCGCAGCATACCATCCAAAAGAGGAGCTCGGCTATTTCCTCCTCATTTCTCCCCACGCCAGCTCCAACTGTTGCCTGAGCTGCTAATTGAGCTCAGATTACTTGGGTCATAGTCAGAACTTTGTTCAGCTTCACTGGCAAACGGAGAGATACTTCTGTGAAATTTGTAGAATTCTAAAGACTCCTCCTAGGTGAAGGTGAACACTTTGTTTTCATTGTTCATAGGTACTTTCTAGGCTGTTGATCTGTGAAAAGATCTTAAGAAGCGTAGCCCTGCATGCCTATGGTAGTTATTAGCCATTACATTTTGCAATATGAACCTTCAAAGACCGGCCGCATAAGTATATATTTGGTAGTTGCATTTTTCTGCTATCCATGAAGGTCATAGGTGCTAAACCAGGGGTGAATTCACGGTTTCCCATCTATTTCTCCAAGTTACATTTGAAAAGAGTAAGGGAAGTAATCTGCTTTATGTAGAGAGGAAGACGGTTCCATAGTGATATTGTCTAATCTTGCAAAAGAGATTTAGGTCCCTTGAGCAGGTGTTTTGGATACCATGTAACTTAAGTATGTGTAATAGATCTGGCAAAATATGGTCTGTTGAGACTCTGTACATGAAGCAGAGGTTGCGGTTTAGTAGCCAGTGTGATACTGCAAAGAGAGATAAGGCTTTGAGATTGTTTACTTAGTTTTTATGATTAAGGCCTTTTTTTAGTGAGGAAGCATTGTGGTCATTCCCACTGTGGCAAGTGTATGGCAAACAATTGTATCTCTGGATCTGGACACCATACCCTTCAATGTAAGCTGTGTAATGAAAAATGACTTCTTTACAGTAGTGGATACGTGGTGATCAATGGACAGTTCATTGTCAATATACATTCCCAGATGTCTAACTACAAGACCAGTTTTCAGAGGGGAGTTGTCAGTCTATGGTCGTTAAAAAGTGAGTTGCGCTTGCCAAAGGATATGCTTGTATGTTTCTTGGCATTTAGTTTCAGGCCATGATGTAGGCACTAACCATTTGTTTGGGACAGGCCCCCTTGCAGGATCAATGGCACCAAGTTTGCAGTCCTGTGCACACTTGGTCAGTCATATAATCCCTTAACATTAACTTTGATCTCCGAGAAGTAAACAGAGAAGTAACCCAATAGTGGTAGGTCTTTTGGAGGAGGTAGAGATGCCCACGCTTTTTTCCTGTGTTCTATTTGTAAGTCTGTTTGCTAGCAAATAAGTTGCATAGAAGTTAACATTTAAATTGGAGTGTCTGTATATGATGCCCAAGTGGAGAATGGTGTTGGAACACCTTTGCAGGGTCCATTTAGGCAGTGTGCACTCAGTTGCCCTTATGAATTGCCCCAGTGAATTATTCAAAGAAGTTAGTTAGGTTAAGTAGGCAGGACCTGACCCTGACAAATCTGAACTAAGTTGGGTTGAGAGTCTCTGTCACCTGTATCCCTATTTTATTAGTTCCAAAATGATACTTTACGTGGCCTTGCAGATGAGGCTGGTCCATAATTAACCAGGCCTGTTGTAGCCCCACCTTTGTGCAAGAGAATGACTGCCATTTCCTCTATTCATCCAGCACAAAGCCTGTTTTGAGGCTGATGTTGAATAGCCTCTGTAGGGAGTCTGACAGTTCATGTTTCAGGCTAGCTAGTAGGCAGCTATCTTATCTAGCCCTACAGATGTAGCGTTATTGGCCTTGAATAGTGCCTTGAGTAGTGCTTTGAGACCTTTTTCTTGGGAAATTTCATGGAGGTGTAGGTGTAGGTATTTGATGTGAGAGTATTAGAGAGGAGAGGGGGGTGACTTTGGAGTTGAATTTGACTGCTAGTAGATTGACTGTTCCCTGTAGGTCTGAGTAGATGATGTACTTTACTTTTAGCTTTTCACAGTGCTGGCCATTGTTTTTGAGATTTCTAACATAATTAAAGAAGGCTTTGGTTATTTTTCACTTGGGTGGCTATTTTTACATCTTATCTTAATTTTAATTGATTTGATTAGAATACGGAGTTCATTGTTTAGTTTAGCAAGATCTTTTTGGCTTCTGGAAATAGACTTATTTTTGTGTACCGTGAGTTTTTTTTTTCTTTTGTTATAGAGCATTTTTGTATTAAGTTTCCATCACAATGGTTTATTTTTGTACTTTTTGTTGTATTTATTTCTGAAAGGAATAGATGCATCTGTGCAACTATTTAACATGCATAGAACTTGATAGTAAAGGATTCCGTGTAAGCAGCAGGATCATTGAAGCTGAAAAGGCTACTGAATTTAGTAAAGTCATCATGCAGTTTTAGTGGATTAGCCTTTAACTAGTCTTTGAATATTAAGAAATTGTCTTCCAGGCCTTCTTGCATGTTGTCCTGGAGCAGAATTTTGCCAGCTTATTGTTAAGAGAAGAGGATTCTCTCAGAATCACCTTTGGTCCCAAGGATGACTTTAAGTTCTTACACACAATAACAGTGATGTGCTACATAAACAAGGAGGAGCCAGATTTTATCCTCTTTGCAGACTAGCCATGTTATAATGCGGTATAGCTTTATAGCACATAATTCTACAGGTATCCTACATTCTGTCAGAGCAGAATTGTTTGGCATCCTACATTCTGTCAGAGCAAAATTCAGTCAAACTAGGCAGAACAATGCACACCCTTTCTTCAAGTAGACCTTATTGCCTCCTCTTTGAAAAATAAGCTGGCAAAATTCTGCTCCAGAGCAATGTACACGAAGGCCTGGAGGACATGTGCTTATCTTTTCCTTGGCTAGGAATGTTCCTATGTGCTTGTCCGCCTTTTCCATTGATGTGCATGGTACTTCTAAAGATTCTGAAGGAATCTCCCAGGAGCATTGTGGTGACTTCCTTAGGTTCTCCCTTTTTTGGAATTGGCCAGGGGCATTTCCCACAATCTTCCTTACGGACTAGATATACTCAGATAAGAACAGAGGTGCTTTATACATGCGGACCGTTAAGAGCTTCAGCTGACTGCCTGGATGATAGGGTCTTAATACATTTTAGGCACTTGTTTACTGGGGTATGCAGCAGGTACTAACTGAGACAAGAAGTCCTGCTTCTAGAAAGTTGTATATGAGCAATTGAAAATATTTAGTAGTGGGTGACAACAACATAACCAGCACCTATTCATGGTAGTGTTTATCTTGTTTTGCAATACTAGTGTGAGTTACTTTCCTATGGCATGTTTTACTCCTCTGTCAAGATTAATTTGCTGGCAATTTCAGCAGGTCTGCCAATGGATCCCCTCTTTCAAGACATTCTTATGCCAAAATGTTTTTGAAAGGGGTATTGCAAAAGAGACCTCCAAGAAAAGTGGTGGTTCTCCCTTGGGATCTTAATTTTTAGTTTAGAAATGCTAACACTTACTACATTTGAACCAGCTCATTTGGCTTGTGGGTCTTAACATGGAAAACAGTTTTACTGATTGATCTGACCTCTGCAAGAAGAATGTCTGAGTTGCAAACTCTTATGGTGGGTCAGCCTTATCTTATTTTTCAGAGAGACAGGGTTTGTTTGAGAACTAATCCTTTTCAAAAAAGTCAAAAGAAAACATTGTCATTCAGAAATCACACAAGTGCAAAAACTGAATGAAATTCTGTGTCTCCGGACGCAATGTGCAGACAACATATAGATTATTTTTCACAGACCTTTACACATGTAGCACCTAGCTGTTACATCACAGACATGCAGGCAGACAAAATAATACTGCACTTAATTAGAAACACATTTTTAACACTTTTCACAGTGAACACGTACTTGCATGAAACTTGGTATTGCACAGGTACTTGGTTAAGATATTGCATTGATCCTTGCACAGAAAGAGACCTTTAAGTATTGCACTGTGAACATTAAAGTATTGCACTATGGACCTTATGGTTAATTTATGAATTCGCATCATGTATTGCACTGAAAGAAGAGATATTTTACTACACTACTACTGCCCTAGATATCCTATAAGTTAGTCATGGTGAATATTGCACTAAGTATTAGATGAGACTGGTAACCAGGTTAAAACACAATGTGAGGCAAGCTACTACAGTTTCTACTGACCCAGATGGCCATCACAGAGCGTAGTTGTTTAGAGTTCAGCAGCCTGATGACATTAGGGAAGAAGCTGTTCCTGAATCTAGTAGTTCTGCAATGTATGCTTCGGAAGCACTTTCCGGATGATAGATGCAGGAACAGTCTGTAACCAGGGTGAGCGCAGTTCTAAATTATTCCTCTGGCCCTGCTGAGACCTCTGGATAAATACAAGTCGTAGATAGATGGTAAGGTGGTCTTGATGATCCTCTTGGCTGTCTTCACCACTTTGGAGGGATTTGCACTCAGAGTAGAGCAGCTTCCATACCACACTACGAGGTTGTCCGTCAGGATGCTTTCTATAGTACCTCTGTAGAAGGTAGTGAGAACTGTCGATGGGAGATTCGCTCTCCTCAGCCTTCTCAAAAAGTGCAATCTCTGGTGTGCTTTCTTGACTATGGCATTTGTGTTGGTGTTCCAAGACAAGTCATAGTCAATGTCACTCCCAGAAACTTCGTGCTTCTCACTGTTTCAACTGTTTCCCCATTGATGATGATGAGGGGAGAATGTTCCTTGCAATTTTTCCTGTAGTCCACAATTATCTCTTTTGTCTTGTTTATGTTTAGTGCTAAGTTATTTCCACACCAGGTAGTCAGTTATTCCACCTCATCTCTATACGATGTTTCACCATTGTTACTAATAAGGCCCACCTCTATTGTGTTCTCGGCAAACTTGATGTGGTTTGTATTGTACCTGGCTGTACAATTGTGTTTTAACAGTGTGAACAGCAAAGGACTTAGTACACATCCTTGTGGGACTCCAATGTTAAGAATGATGCTATTATCTGGGGAGTTATTTCCTGCACACACTTTAGGAAGTCTGTCTGTGAGAGTCAAGAATCCAGTTACAAAGTGGAGTGTTGACACCTAATTGAAGTAGCTTCATTACCAGATGAAGAGGGATGACTGTGTTAAAAGCAGAGCTTAAGTCGATGAATAGTACCCTTGTGTAGGTGTTTTCATTCTGTGTTCCAGGGATAGATGGAGTGCTGGAGAGATGGCATCTGCCATAGAGCAGTTCGTTCAGTAAGCAAACTGCATAGGGTCAAGATCAGCAGGCAGACTAGAAGTTATGGCGTCCTTGACCAGCCTTTCAAAGCACTTTATAACTGTTATGCCTGAAGTGGTATCCAAGTTTAATTTAAGCCAAACTATCCATCTCCCTGAACCCAGAAATGAGGGAGAAATACTTCATACCTTAGATGTCCAGAGACAACTCTGGTGCTATCTCGATAGAACAAAATCTTTCAGAACTTGTCAGTTTTTCATTTCCTCTGAAGGTAAGAAGGTAAAAAGGGAAAGCCTGTATTAAAATAGACCATTTCCAAGTGGTTTTAGTTGCATCAGAACAAAACTCTGCCAGGCAGGTTCAAGACATGTTCTTCTAGAGCCTTGGCTTCATCTATGGCGTTTTGGAAAGGGTTGTAATGTAGAAGTATCCTAGAAGCAACAACTTAGTCCTCTACACATACTTTTACAAAGCATTACAAGCTAGAGTCTTTTTCCAAGTTTGGTCCTAGCAAAGCCTGACCTATTCTCCAGGGGTCCCTGGACCCTTCCACTTCCTGTTTGTACTAAACTATTGTAGTAATCTACCTGTCTAGCTTAGGCTACTGCAGCATTGATCAGTGTTTGAACATAGTACAAGTGTGTAAGTAAACCTACTACACAGATGTTTGAATGATCGCTGCTGCATTAACCGCACCCTCCACCCATTCTGTTTGTTGTTCAGTGTATTTTTTATGTCAAGGGTCTACTGTTTTTGTAAGTTTACTCCTTTTTTTTTTTTAATTTGGAACTTACATTAAGTAACACACAAACTTTACAGCAATTAGGATGATAGCCCCAAAATTGTATGGTTTGTGATGTACAACAGGTGGACAAAGATGATACTTCAGTTTTCCAAGGCCTGCTTATTTAGGATAGGTTTTTATCTTTATACCACTGTGTAAGTAACAGCGAACAATATAAAGTTCCTGAAGTTCCATTTTTGCATACAGTGCTACAGCTTGGCCTATGTCGCATTATACAACTGCTCTTCTTATGAAGTTTGCGTCAGTGCTGTAGTTGATTTTGGCTGCCCCTGTGTCTGTTCATGGTCATGAGTCTTTAGTCAGACTATTCAGTTGGATGTTGCATCACTGTGTTGCCTGTATGGTTTAAAAAGAGCTACTTCATATGGGCCCAGTTTTTACAGTAAACTGTTGGTACAACAGAGTTGCTGCCTCTCAGAACTTAGTTCTTTGATTTGGTTCCCAGTTGGGGAGCTTTCACTTTCCATATATAGGCAACAGGTGCAGCCAACACCTCTCCATATTTTTTTGCAAATGAAAATTTTTCATATTTTGTTTAGGAATTTGTCTCCTTTGGCATTAAGTTCATGGACCATTGGCCCAAAAAGAGAGCATTTGAAAAGTAGGGAGAGGCCTATCAGACCAGGTCTTTGTAAGCACTCTGTAGTAGATGACCATACCAAGCAACATGGGAGAGACTAGTGACCCCACATATTAACAAGAGACTACGGGAGATGTTGGGTAAGATAGTTATAAATGCAATTGACAGGTACAACAGAACCCATTAATTTTTTTTTTTTTATAGGAGGGAGGGGTAAAATTTATCTTATAAAAAGTTTAGTAGCTTACATTTAATACAGATGAGAGCACAAAATGATAAACATTAATAGTTCTTTCAGAGGTAGTTTAAAGAAGACCGTGATTAACAGCAGTGTCATTGTGAGAGAACGCAGGGACAAACCACCTGAATGTAGGTTATGTTGTATTGTCCTGTGGGGATACAGAGTGCTGTGTGGGAGCAGGAAGAAAGGGCTAAAAGAAAATCTAGTCACACTGGTAACACCACCAAGTCATTTTTAGTATAAAAAATATAAATGCAATCATGAAGAATGAAACAGGAATATTTTTGTTTTTTTAACTGGTTTTGTCTTGGCTGTTTGGGCAGTTTTTCCATCTCTTTCAACTTCCTGGTCCAAAAGCCTGAGTTTGCACTTTTCCCACCTTTCCTGTAACAAGTCTAGTGCAGATACAGTCCTGGATACAGCAAATCTGTATGTAAGCTTCTGAACCCCCCACACCTGTCTGTGTTGGAGGGAAGCCTTCTAGCTTATCAGTGGGAGTAGTAAGCATTAGGTAGGCTATCTACCACAAGAGGAGTGGTTACTGGCCCAGAAAGTGAAGTTTATTGGCTGTTTGGGCAGTTTTTTCCATCTCTTTCAACTTCTGGTTCAAAAGCCTGCATTTGCGCTTGTTTCCAACCTTTCCTGTAACTAGTCTAGTCCAGATACAGATTTGCTGTATCCAGGACTGTTTGTAGTTTCTGAGCGGTGCCAAAGTCTGCTCTTCATTTTTCCCTTAGACCTACTAGTTCTCTCCTCTCCTGCACTTTTACTAGCTTATCAGTCTAGCACTTTATCAGACTTCTTGTAGCAGTTATTGTAGCACACAAAAGTGCCACCAGCACTAAATGTTGTACAAGGAAACAGCTCCAGTACTTATTAATACCCACCCATCCAGGCATGTCTAAAGGTCAGTTCCCTTTGCTTTCTCCTGTTAACTTGGTGAATTTGGGCATCCTGAGGCAATGTAGCAACTGCCTCATGTACACCTCCAATTCTCTCCTCTTACCTTCCAACACTCAGACTTGCGAGAGATGCTTTTATATATCTAAATTGGAAGCCACACACTCTCCAGCCATGACCGGGAATAGCTGGTCAAGGGGAGGAGGTCAGCACTTGCACCACACCACATGGAACATGTAGCCCTCCAGAACACACACCAGCACTGCCTTCACATAAAAACACAAACCACACACCCACCTTTGCGGAGGCTCTCCATAAAAATCTACCCAAACAGCAGAGACCTCGAAGGCAGAAATGCACACTACCACCACAACACAACACTAATCATCATGAGACACATAACTCTCCTAAACAGTGTGCCATTCCACCAAAGCCCCTAAGGCAGAACAGCATGCCCAACACACTAGTCATAGGTGACTCGATAGTGAGGCACACTGATGTCCCACTCACTAGGTTGAATAAGGAGAAAGTAACAGTCAGCTGCCAGGATCCACCACATAACGCATGCACTCAGGTCCCTCAACAACAGGTACAGATGGGACTCTGTTATTGTACATGTGGGTGTGAATGACCTGAGACGTACCTCCCTGGACTACATGAAAAGAGACCTGGAGGAGCTCTCTGATTAACTAGCCCAGGCGGGTATGACCCTATCCCTGAGCAGCATCCTACCATCACCCAGAATGATACCACATACAAGCAGAAAATGATCAATTTCAACAATTGGCTAAGTTTCTGGTGACATTGTAAGAAGATCCAGTATCTACCTGGGATGACATGATTAACAGACCTTGATGCTTTGCAAGAGATGGCCTGCATCTGTCAACCCTGGGCTTCCGGATACTGGCCAAGGCTCTTGCCACCCCTATAGTGCCTTTTTTAGGCGGTGTTCCAAAGACCAAATTACCACCGTTACAGCTACAAACAAATGCAATCTGAGGGTCATGCTGCTCAACGCTAGAAGTCCAAATCTGAAAATGCACTTGCTCGAAGCACTCTTTAAAATGGAGAACATCAACATTTGTGCTGTGTTCAAGGCAGCAGAAGGCACCCCTGCACTACCAAGCTATAACTCATTCCACACCTTTCGGCCCAGGAACTTGGACTGAAGCTCCAAAGGCAGTGGTGTTTCCATATTCATAAAGGATGTGCACACCTCCAGACTGGTAGTCCAGCATAAAGCATCAGAGATACTTCAGGTGCAGCTAACATTGGGTAAGACAGCAATTCAGGTTGTAACCTGCTATAGGTCCCAAACAATGTCCCAAGACTCGCTCCACATTCCTAAGCACATTGGAGAATATGTGGGTCCAACCTAACATACTATTACTGGGTGACTTCAACTACTCCTCCATTAACTGGGAAAACTACTCGTGTACCAATACACTTGCCCAACGTTTCCTGGAATTCATTAATTCAAATGCCCTGGACCAGCTCGTTCTTACCCCCACTAGAGGTAGCAACATCCTTGATCTGGTCATTACTAACATGGGCGACCGTTGCTCTACACCAATAGTTAACTCCTCCCTGGTTACATCCGACCACAAACTAATCACCCTGGAAACTCACAACCCTCCCACCCACTCCCCTGCAAAGGTAACTACCATGAAAAACTTCTCCAAAGCTAACTTTGGGCTCCTAAAAACAGATGTGGCTAACTTCATGGCACCCATGCAAATGGAGAATAGTTGCATGACCACTGAATCACAAACATGTACACAAATGCATGGATCTCACCATACCCAATAGAACCAAAACACTCTCCTCCAAAATAAGGAAGCCAATCTGGTGGTCCCCTGCCATAAACAAACTCTACAACAGAAGGAGGAAACTGATGCAGAACAAGATGAAGTCCCAAGACTGGAAAAACTCCCTTATCAGCATCAACAAAAAGTTTAGAGCCCTCATCAAATCCTCTGAAGCTAGCTATGAAAACAGAATTGCAGCAGATAGTAAAGACAACCACAAGGCCTTCTATAATTATGTAAAGAATCTCCATGGCAATACCCAGATTTGCTCTGAGCTACTACACAATGGTACCTCCTACACCGAGCCAACAGATATTGCCAGTATACTGGCCGATAGATTCAGTGCCAACGTTACCCCTCTCTCCCTCCCCAAAGGACCAATCACAATATCAGTAGCTTGCTAGGCACCCAGTATTATTGCTGCACAGGTTAAAACAGCACTGTCCAAGGCCAATAATACAGCTACCATGGGACCTGACAGTATTCTTGGCTGTGTTCTACATGAACTAGAGAGTGAACTGGCACCTCACCTGTGTGCCATGTTCATTCACAGCCTCACCTCAGGCTTTGTCCCTAACGAATGGCACACTGCTACAGTCATCCCTCTCCACAAAGGAGTAGTGACTACAGACCCTGGTAACAGTCGCCCCATTAGCCTGATGAATCTGATATGCAAAGGTGTGGAATGCATCATCATGGACCTAATAAACAAGGATATAGGGAATCTCCAAACTCTGGATCCCACACAGTTTGGTTTTGTGAAGGGTAGAGCATGCCTGCTCAACTTTGTCGACTTTTTTTGAGTCAGTCACCAGAGTTGTGGATGAAGGCAAGGTGGTTCATACAGCCTACTTTGATCTGGCCAAGGCATTTGATACCATTCCCCATTCAGGAATCGTAGAAAAACTCACTAAGCTAGGCATCAACCCCTATATCACAAGGTGGGTTGCAAACTGGTTCACAGATAGAACCCACAGTGTGAAAGTAGCGAACTCCCAAGTCAGACTGCCAACCAGTCACAAGTGGAGTTCCACAGGGTTCGGTCCTGGGTCCTCTCCTGTTTGGTATCTCCTTCTCCGAAGTCCAGGCCAGCACAAAGTGCGTCTGACTGACAAAGTTCGCAGATGATTGCAAGTTGGGAGCTATTATTAACTCCCCAAGTGATGTTGACATCCTACAGAAAGGCCTCACTGAGACCAATGACTGGTATCAGAACCGTGGCCTTAAGCTCAATGCCAAAAAAAGTGTCATCATCCCTTTTGGGAAAAACCTGGTTCCCATGAATTACCACATCAATGGTAGTCCACTGAACACAGAAGGTGTTATAAGAGATCTGGGAACACAGGTTGACAGCAGCCTCTCTTTTGACCACCACATTGCCACTGTGGTCAGAAAGTCCTATGTGCCAAATCTCATTACTAAGGGTTTTGCATCCAGGAAGAAAGAGGTCATTGTCTCCCTCTACTCTTCCCTCATTAGGCCAGTCATCAAGTACAGTACCCCATTTGGCATGTACCTCACTAGACACCTGCAACAACTGGAGAGGCCGCAAAAGTACCTCGCAAAGGGGATCCTAGACCTTAAAACACTTGTCCTATATGGACAGACTCAAAAACTCCAACTATTCTCGGTCTCATATCGCCTGCTTAGAGGCGATCTCTGCTTGACATACAAAGCCATGTCTGATCCAGCTCTGTTCTAAATGTTACATCTAAAGAAATCCCAATTCCTCCACACCACATGCTCCAGTGACCTCCACCTCATTACCACAATCAACAGAACATGCTGGAGGTACAGGTTCATAACACATGAGACTGCACCCTTGCTATGGAATAGACTTCCCGTACATGTCAAACAGAGCACCTCAGTGGCCCTCTTCAAGAAAACCTTGTTGAGTGGATGGGAAATAGAAAATTCATCCCGGGGATCACTGCAGTGGCTCTACTTGACAGATCACTGCAGTGGCTCTACTTGAGAGGCACTGGGAACTAAGGTCAGGTGGCACGATGTCAGGGTAATCCTATGGGCTAGGCTTGTAAAGGCCCCAGGGGCATTAGCCTAGTACACGCCTATGAACCTGTGAACCTATAAAACCAGTAAAAAAAAACAAAAAATATTCCTGCTTCATTCTTTGAGTACTTTTTCAAACCATGATCTGCATCTTCTTCCAGACAAAAT
Source organism: Protopterus annectens (assembly GCF_019279795.1). Classification (NCBI taxonomy): domain Eukaryota; kingdom Metazoa; phylum Chordata; order Ceratodontiformes; family Protopteridae; genus Protopterus; species Protopterus annectens. Next base: position 244,192,406 of record NC_056747.1, on the reverse strand, counting down.
TGACCACTGGAGCACTTATCCACCATATATTATATATTAGTCTTTTGAATAAAGAACACTTTTTCTCTCTTTTCTCTAGAAATGTAAAACTTCATCTAATCAGAACTTTTCTTTGTGAGCAAATAAAATCCCTTTTTTTTTGTTTGTTTTTTTTTTATAATAGCAACCTCAGTATGTAATATTCACCTACCAATCTTTATGTCGAAGTGATGAAATGCATCAGTTTGCTTCACAAATTTATGTGCAACACAAATGCGCTTACTGTCTATGAAAATAAAGTTGCCTTAATTTGTGAGCATTGTGTGAACAGTAGAGCTGTTAAACATATTCTTATTTATTTATTTGGCATTTATTTACCGGGAAAGTCCAACTGGGTCACGAGGTGCCTATTTTCAGCGGAGGCTTGTGGAGAAAAGCTCCAGTTAGATATGGTTAACAGAATGAAAAACTAGACTGACATAATAAAGTCATAACATTCAAGCAGAAAATTTGAAAAAGTGTACATTAATTTGTCAGAACAGAAACTCAACAGACATAATAAAGTCATAGTGTTCAAGCATAAATTATATGGAAAGCCTGATAATAGGAAGGTGCACTATGATTTACATAACAGATGATTATCAAAATGATTATTAATATTTTAGAGGTCGTGAAATATGGTAATAGATTGTATTGGTGAAGGCATATGATAGTATGAGTAGAGAAGGGTAGGGAGTGATAGAGGGGATAGTAGGAATAGATGTGAAAATGTAGTATGAGTGTAATCTCAGGGGAGTATGTGTAGAGGAAGGGGAGGGTAGGGTAAGTTAGTAGTGGGGATAGACATAGTAGAGGTAGACAGAGGTATAAGAGTACCTTGGCCTGGGCTCATGCAAGAGCAAATTCAAGCTTTGTGGAAGGATTATTTTGTAGAGGTTTTGAAGGAGTGTAGGTTAGTAGAAGTTCTGATAGTTGAAGGAAGGGAGCTCCATAGTTTTGTCACAGAGCAGGAGTAAAGGCTTAGGCTTGGGCTTTTCTTAGGTATATACATTGTGAGGAGATGTTTGTCTTCAGATCTGAGATGTTATGTTTATTTGGGATATAAAAGTTGATTAATGGGCTAAGAGCTGAACAAGCTAGTGGGTTGTGGATGATTTTGTATACTGTAGTAAGTTGTATGTGTTAGAGATGGAGAGGGAGCCAACCCATCTTAGTTAATGTAGGGCTTTACAGTGATGAGTTAGAGGCATTGCTTTTATGGCAAATTTGGCAATTTTGTTATAGCAGCTTTCTTTTTTTTTACAGCTTGTAGAAGCATGCGGCTATAAAGCAAAAGGCACTTTTCTGATAATATTTGCTCTGAATTCATGAAGCAAGCTGAATGTGTTTCATCATTTCACTGTGATGTTTGTATTACACAAGATGTTAATATTGCTGGTCTGAAATTTTTATATTGAAAATATGTTTTTGAAAAAAAGTGAATTTGATTGTAATGGGAATACAGAAGAGTATAATCCTTGTTCTTACTGGCTTTTATATTTGTATTTATGATATTGATGTTATTTTGAAGAATGTTAAGTTCCCATTTACTTTTAAATGACCCATTTTATTTCAGAATGTATGTACTACTGTTTTTTTTTTAATTGTGTGTATTTTACAATTGCTTAGTTCTGTATTAACAGACTGTAGCATACTAAGGAAAGAATAGGGCCACTTAAGATGGCTAGTATTGCTTGTGGTAGGGGCTGATAACCTTTGCATTTCTGTAGTGTTAGTGTAGACCTCTTGTGATGTTGCAGTCTGAGCCCATACAAGTAGGGAAGGTTGGCATATAAAGTTTTTGCAACTTATTGACTAAGAGACTTGGGGACACAGGTGGACAGTGGTCTCACCTTTGATAACCACTTCGCCACAACAGTCAGGAAATCCTTGTATGTGTCACACCTCATCTTTAAGGACATTTCATCCACTGTACTCATCCCTCAATTAGACCCATTATAGAATACAATGCCCCATTTGGTATGTACCTCACAAGACATCTGCAACAACTGGAAAGGCCACAGAAATACATCATTAAAAGAATCACAGGCCTAAAGCAGATGCCCTGTGCTGACCGTCTAAAAATCTCCACCTATACTCTGTCTCATATCATCTATTTAGAGGCAGTCTCTGATTAACATACAAGGCCATGTCAAACCCAGAGCTGTTGAACATGCTACACTTAAAGAAATTCCAATCCCTCAGAGAGACGCACTCCAGGGATCTAAACCTTGTCATCACAATGAGCAAAACATGCTGGAGGGATAGGTTCCCTGACCCAGAGACTCTCCAGACTCTGGAATAGACTGCCCTTACATGTCAAGCGCCTCTTTGGCCCTCTTCAAAAGGAACCTTTATGATTGGATAGGAGAAAGGAAATTCACCCTAGGGATCATGTCAGTTGCCCTGCTAGACAGGGGTCCAAGGAAGTAAATACTGTGGGAAGAAATGGCCAGGGAATTGCTATGGCTAGACTTGTATAGGCCCTAGGGTCGATAGCCTAGTACCAACCTATGACCCTATTATTTGGCAATTAGCTTGGTCTTCGTAGGTCAGATGTAAAGTATGAACTTTACTGGCATATTCGTACATTGTATGAAATGATGCTGAAAGAGACTAAGGTCAGGACCATTCTTAACTTTAATCTGCAAGAGAGAGAGAGTAGCATATACATAAGTTAGCAGTGTGAATTCAAGGGTCAAAAAAGGGTGTAGTTTTTGAAGGAAAATATGTTGAAATCTTTTGTTTAAATTTAAGCTGTCATTGCTTTAATGTCTATTGATATGTATGTATTCATTTCATTTTAATATTTTAAATAAAGAATGTCTACATTAATCAGATTCTCTGAAGCAAGCTTTGTATTCAGTGGAGTCCTTTCGGAGTTGCATGGCATAGTGTTACCCTTTCTTGTGAACAAGAGTGAATTGATTGGTAGAGAAGACATGTCTCTAATGTTTTAGTTGCATTTTTGCATGCCTTTTCCAGCTTCTGATTATCACTAATCTTATTTAGAAACTAAAGATGATTGCATACTTTGAGTGAGATTGACCAATGATTAGTAAGACACAGACGAATAAAATTCCTACTGTCATTGTGTGCGCATGCGTGTCCACATGCATGCAGACACATTTATAATATGTATATGTGCATACTGTGTCTTCTGTAGTTTGTGTGCAAGTGGAAGGCAGTATGTGTTTGTGTGTGTGTATGTATATATATATATATATATATATATATATATATATATATATTTTTTTTTTTTAATTTGGATGTGCCTAATTTACAACATTGCAGCTGCAGAACTGTCAGTGGGCTTGTACCCCTGTGCTAGAACTGCTTGACACTTGCCCTTTTTCCAGGTTGGTGTAACCCTTGCATATATTGGCCTAGGGCCTTGTTAGTGGATCATATTGGAACTAATCAGATTTCATAGTAGTTTGAATGTTGTTTTAGTCTGATGGTCACACATGCCATTTCAGTACCTACCCCAAAGACTTTACCTCCTTTTCCAAGGAGGAAAGAGGCCATTTAGTCATGGGGTAACTTTGAGGTTATCCATCCTGTTGTCCAGGTATAGTTTTGAAGGAAAATATTGAATCACATTGCTTAATCTGCAGAGGAACGTTATGCCAGAGAAGGCGGAGGCATAGGGTGATGAATCTTTGTTTCTCTCAGATGTGTTCGGTTTATCTGGTGATGAAGGTTCAGGTGTCTGGGTTGACTTGCAAGATATAGTAGGTCAAAGACTACTGGATCTGTAATGGTGAAGTAACCAAGGTACATATCCTTTCTTGGTAGTCTGAGACACAGAATACAGAGATAAGGCTTCCAGTCTGTTCTGGCAATTAAGGTTTTTAAGACCAGAGATATTTCTGGTTAAGAACTTCTGGGGTTTTTCAAGTTTGTTGAGGTGTTGAGTGAGGTACGTCTCAAAAGGTGTCTTGTACTGTATAATAACTCTGAATACATGGGAACAATAAAACATTTTGGAATTGAAAGACTATGCTTGGATAGTAAGACTTCAGGCTGATATTCACCCAGGACTAAACACAGCAGTTAGTATTAAGCCAGTACTGGTTAAGAAGCAACTGCAATTAAGAGATGAAGGTATTGTTTACATTTATTTTGTGTATATACGTTCACATATATATATATATATATACACTTATAGGTGTTGCATAGGTAATTTGTATGTTTTTAGGAAGTTATACAGTTACCTGATGAGTTTTCATTTGTTCAGATATTATTGGCTATGAATGACATTTGATCACTGTCTTTTGATATAAAACCTCTGTTAGAACACACACATCTCTCTGCACCGAAGAAGGGTTGTACCCAAAAGCTGTATGCTCGGCATGTTTGTACGTTAAGTTCTGTATATGTAGTCTAAGTTTTTACAAGCTACAAGCATTTCTTGGTTTGAACTTGTGCTATGGTTTGTATGTTACTCTTAACAGGATTTAACAGTTTTGATCTTCTCTTGACAAAACCAGATTGCTGTGGATCAAGCCTAGTGAAAATTTTAATATCATAATTAATGAGATCTGTTATGATATGCTCAATAGCTTTACAGTTAAGTCTCGTAAGGCTGATTATTCTGTAATTTCCAGGGTTTGTGGTAGGACCACACTTGTGGAGGGCATCATTGCAACAGTTCACCAGGATTCAGCAACATAGCTTGTGCCTAAACTTAGCTTAAACAGTTTGACAGGTGCACCCAGGGCATGTTTGCTGTTTATTAAGCACCCAGGTGTGTTGTCTTTGATACCACATTAAGAACAGCTCTTGCTGTGTGGCATAGAGGTATGGAGCCCTAACTACAATCCACATGGCCTGTGATTGATTAGTAGCTTAAGCTCGGGAGGAGCTGGGAAGGTAGGGAGGGGTGGGAAAGAACAACTTTACAAGCTTACCCAACTCAGGGAAGGAGGGTTTTCTGCCTGTGATGACACTTTCTTGGTAATGAGGATGTAACTTAATCAGAGGGCTGATTTTCTGTAAAACTATGGCATCTGGGGGGGGGGGTTGAAGCCAAGTGACATTGTGTGTATTTTTGTGAAAACCATCCTTAACTCTGCCTAGTTAGGGAAATGTATTAAAATAAATCCCCCAGGAATGCAGGATCAATGTATGTAGCACTGCAGGCTGCTTCACTCCTCTTCCCCTGCTCAAACCTCCATTGGTGTAGTCCCAACTCCAGGGGGGGTAGCACCAGGGACACTGGAGGTAGAATGGTGCATCTGGCAGCTGATGGTCAGCTGGAGGCATACAACGTGGATGGGGGGGGGGTTGCTCTCTAGTGACAAGAGGATGCAAGGGATTCTGGGATGGAATAGTGTTTGAATAAGGGTTTCAGTGGTGAAGTTTGTGGGGAGCTTATTTGCTAGTATATTTGCAGTGTCAGTGGGCCCCCACTCTGACCCCCTGTAAGGAAAGGTTTAGAGCAGTCTTCAGGGTTATTTAAGTTTTCTAACTTTGCTAAAGATGGACCTTTAGTCATCCTTTTTTTCTTGGTGATGTATACTATCTTAATCCTGAGATGTTCTAGCTTTTCTGTAATCCTGAGATGTTCTAGCTTTTCTGTAAAGCTTGAGGAGGAGTTTTATTTTCTTGTTATAAAGTTAATTTAATTTATGTTGGTTGACAATCGGGGGGGGGGGGGGTTAAATTTCCCATTGTATTTGACATTAGTTGGGACTGCTAGATTTAAGCGTTTGTCTAAGGGGTCACAGAACTGTGCAATGACATTTGCAGTGATGTCATGTATAAACTTAATTGATTTCATCCATATAATTGTGTAGGTTTTGCTGTTTTGAAGTGTTTTGATACAGAAACATTGGTTACAGCGGATATGGTGGTTCTAAGAGTAAATGTTGTCATAAATGTATGGTCTGACTTAACAGATGGAGAGACTAGCTGTATGGAGCAGGCAGAGGCAATAATTGTCAGAACCAGATCAAAAATATTTTTGTCTCTAGTGAGTTTGCTGTTTGATCCAGGGAATACCGGTTTATATAGGTGTTCTCATCTATGTCGGAGTAATTGAAGTCCCATAGGCTTATTAAGTTGTTGCTTTTAGGAATCTTCTTTTGAAGCTTCCAGGAATCTGACATAATCATCTGGGGAAATAGAGATGGTTCTGTAGCATGCTGTAAATTGGAAGCTAGTCTTGCCTGTGGTAAGCTGAAATTGTAGGAGCTGAGTTTGTGCATCTTTAGGTATTAGTGTGGATAAGATCTGGTCCCTTCTCATTTTCCAGCAGGCCTGAAGGCTTGGTAGGTGGAAAACCTAGGTATGGAGGAAATGCTTTCTTTATATTTAACCCACATCTCTGTTACTGCACATATTTGGACATGTTCCAGATGCAGGAGCACCTCAAGATTGGGAAGTTTGTTATTGAGACTCCTGGCACAGTAAAGAGCCACCTTAATGTGGTCCGGTTTAGGGTTGGATGACATTTTGTAGCTGGGATGTCCATTAGGTGGACTTGACTAAAAAAAGGCACTATGGGGAAGTAAATTTTTGCTTTTGTCACAATGCAGAAACCATCGAACAAGAGACACAGTCCATCTCTTGAAGGTAGGACTGTTGATCATCTCATTCCAGGTTGATACATACTAGAATGACACCATCTATTAACCCAATTGTTAGACAATTATCTTCTCTTTATACTAAGATATCCTTCTTGGTGAAATAAGAAAACTACTTGGGAACAGAGTCTTGCTTACATCTGTCACATGCATGGGATGTTCTGACATCTCTCTGCATTTCCACCCCAGATCATTCAATCCCATATGCACCACTACCACGCTCATTCTTGTCTCATGAAAGGGTACTGTGGCTCCCTGTAATGTCTGTGATCCTAGCACCTAAAAAGCATTTGTCAGTAACCATGTCCTTCCCCAGCCTAGTGAATGAGGAATCTGTATGCCTAATAATGCCTAATAATGGAGTTGTCAAACATTAAACCATATTTTTAGAATACAGTTTATGAATACTTCACCATATGTAATAAAAGAGCTTACATAGAATTGTCTCAGGCAATTTTCAGGCTTTTATTTCAACATATTTTGTTTTCTTGCCTGAAATCATTTCTTTTGAAATGTGTGTCTTTTGATCCATTTGCATCTTTATTCCCTTTGATGGCTCCTCTTCCAAATAGCAGTCTTCCAGCCCAATGGTATCTGGTTAGGTCTACCAGCCCAATGGTATCTGGTTAGGTCTACCAGCCCGATGGTATATGCTGAGTTGCTTTGGTATTACCCTCGCAGTGACTTGTTAGGTCTACCAGCCCAGTGGTGTCTGCCGAGCTGCTCCGATGTTACCCTCACAGTCTCTTGTTAGGTCTACCAGCCCAATGGTTTCTGCTGAGCTGCTCCGGTTATTACTCTCAGTGGTGTCTGCCGAGCTGCTCCGATGTTACCCTCACAGTCTCTTGTTAGGTCTACCAGCCCAATGGTTTCTGCTGAGCTGCTCCGGTTATTACTCTCACAGTCTCTTGTTAGGTCTACTAGCCCACATTGTCTGATGAGCTGCTCTGGTATTACCCTCACAGTCTTTTGTTAGGTCTGCCAGCCCACAGTGTCTGATGAGCTGCTCCAGTGTTACCCTCCTAGTGTCTTGTTAGGTATTCTTTATGTATTCATAGATGCAGGTCTGGATGCTGACTACTGCCTTTTCTTTGACTTTGGCAGCATTCACCACAAAATTATTGTCCAGAAAGAGACGTTTTTATTTATTTTTGAAAGTGATGTCTCAAAAATACTCTCCATGATCCCAAGTTGAGGAAGATGCTGAAAATCAAGGCAAGTGAATGGGGATAGCCACAGGACTTGCTGCAGCCACTTTTTGTACCCCTTAAACAGACTTGCTGGGTGGGACCACTACTACTGGATACTTCACAGATATGATAAATTTAAAAATCTGACAATCCGGATACTGTTGCAGGTTATATGTTTGATTGTAACTCCCCTATAAACCTAACACCTGTGGATTCTTCAAATCACCAGCTCCCAGGATGCTTTAACATTGCTTTGGCTCTGCAGTGAGATTGTTTTGCATGACCCAAGTTTCACCCGTAATTGATATTTTGTCTCTCTCCTTCAGTATTGAGTCCCCCAAATCAGCTTAACGCTCATATACTATGTCTTCATATGGTGGGTGCAAGGCAGGTGAGGGGCTTGTCATCCTGGGGGGAAAAAGACTGCATCATAGTTTTCCCATAGCATTTTACAGTTGTGTTCAGTATTTTTTTTCTTGGGCAGCATGCTTGCAGGCAGTAGATCCCACTGTTTTTTCCTTTCCCAAGGAGTAGTAACTGCATTTTTTTACCTATGAAGGACTGGTCCATTTAGTCAGCTACACCTAAACTAGATCAAAATGTTTATGCTGTGGTGCTGAAAAGGAATCCATACCTCAGGTATAGATTGACAATCATCCAGTTTGAGAGTCAAAGGGTGTGAACTTGCTAGGGAAGTGTGTATACATTCTTAAATGTCTGAGCTTACACAATGGTAAGGTTAACACAGGTGCTGCATTTTCAGCATCACCTTCTTGATAAGGTTGCAGAGTTGGTTGAGAACCCTACCAGACAGTGATGACAAAGTAGCACAAGTAGCATCAATAGAACAAGGTAGCCATGGCTAATGGTCTGCATCATTATGATGCAGCAAATATGTCTGTCTGTCATAACTGGATTTGACATTGTTACATGCTGGCATTCCTTTCCTGCGCCTAATTCCTTCAAGGTGACCTTCATAGATGCCTCTTTTTGGGGGGACTCTGCTGATTTGCCCAAAAGTTGGTGTTCATTTAAAAACTCTGTCTTCCATCCATCACAATTCACCTTTACTGGGTTTCAGTAGAATCAGTGATCCAACTAGATGTAGTAGGGTTAACAGCAGAAGCAATGGTGTTACTAGGTACAGCAGGGTTACTGGTAGTTTTCTGGACTTCCTTTTTGAGATGGCTGAAGGGTTGCCCTTTCAAAGTATTGTTAGTAGTTCTGTCACCCATTGAAACCATCTAACCCTACAGGTAGTTAGGGAGATTTTTTTTATCCATGCATCACAGTAGGTAGTTCACTTTCTTGCTCATGTTGGTACAGAAGGCTTTGTCCAAAGGTTTACCAGTTTTTCTCCATGTACTAACACAGAGACACTGCAAAAGGCAGGTTCAAGAAAGAAAGGATTAACTGTATCCATAAATGCATTCAGTATGTCCTAGGCTATATAGTTGTAATCACATTTCTTTTGATGCAGAGCATAAATAGAAATGTCTGGTCCATTTGGATTTAAATAGCCTCAGCATCTACATATGAAAAGTAGGTTTCTGCATTACCCCAATGCAGTCTGTCTTCATTCACTGCAAGGAAAACTGTGCTTCTTAGTTCTCCAGGGCACATGTCCTGCGTATCAAAATCAAATTACATTCTAGGAAGGTTCCTTTGTTTCCTCATGAAGGTCCATCATTTCCCTGTCAGGACCCCACTAAATAGCATCTCTTGCATTTCTAGGGTCTTCACAAAGTTCATTGCAGTATTTAAGCCAAGGGCAATTGGGATCGCTCCATATCTAACTGGACATCTCCCAAAAGCCAGCATAAAAGATGATTTTTGTCAGTTTTACAGACCCTGTCTTAGCCTTGGTCAGTTCTTGAGAATCATGGTCTGCAAAATGTCATCTTTTACTAATCTAATTATTTTAACATTTTTTATTGGACAATGATCTACTGTTTTCATTTTTTTTGTTTTGTTTTTTTGCTAGCAAGATCCTTAAACAGTTTAAATCTGGTTAATACTGTTTTCTAGACCTACGTATGTTCAACTTTTCTGTTCTCCAGATCTTGGAGACATTCTTGGCAGCTTCCATTCACGGTGGTTCTTTGTACAAGACTCCCAGCAGATTAATCTTTATTTCAGGGTTTACTGATGTTTTGGAGTGTGTTCCCTATGACTCCCCTGCTGAGTTGTCCAAATGGTGTAAAGGAATTGCTGTGGCTTACCCTTCCTTTGTAGACTACTTTGGAAAGGCCATTCCAGAATCTAACAGTGAATGTATCTGTGATGGTAGATGTGTCTTCTATGAGAAGGAGATACATTTTGGGAACTAAATTATTCAGGATCGGTGAGCACTTGAGTCCATTTGCATGTATGGGCTTCATAAATGAAAGCTGTCTTGTTAGGCTTTCAAATATTATTAGCCAGTTGGATTTTGAAGAGGTGAATTTCCATTCAGTGTGGTGCATGGTCGTAGTCTGTATATCAGTAGACCATGTACATAATGAGATGCCTTTGGAAATGAGTCATGGTGGTAGGGTTGTTCTTGGTGGTGGTCATTATTTTGGGAAGTGGAACTCCCTGATTGACATGCTCATCATATTTTTTCTCCCCATTAATACTCACTCAGTCTAAAGGTGGCATCTTCTGCTTTTAAATAGTGAGGACTAACCAGAATTTGAATGTTCCCTCCAACAGCTCCAGGTTCCATGTTTTCTTTCTGATTCTGTAAGAGACTGAAGTTTCTGCAGTGCCCTTTTGTCTTGGCCGGAAGGGACGCTCTGTTCATTTCCTTCATTTCTCATGTTCCCTCAGCCTGTGGTAAAGGTGCAGTTAGAGTGGGTAGGTGTCATTCTGATTAAACTTTATATCACCAATGCAGGTGTAGATGTCCGTGGCTCTGCCTCATTTTGCAATTCCCCATGTTCAACTTGATAGGCCAGGATTTTCCTTGTTCTTTTTGTCAGACATGGTACACTTCCTCTAGAATATTGGTAGTTAATCTTTGACCAGTTAGTTGAAGATGGCTTTTTCCAAACCAGTTGACAAACTGGATGTTTGAGTAAAATATAAACTGTTTTATTTTATTTATTTGGACATACCTCTTCATATCCTTCCTTTCCATGCACACACTTACTATACTGCACTCTGAGGTCACTAAAACTTTGGAGAAAGATGCAAACTATCATATGTTATGTCCATCAGACCACTGTAAGGTTAGTCTGTCTGAGGTGAACATTCTTGGTGAATTGATCTTTGAGGAAAAACAATTTTCCACTACACCTTGTAGCTAACAACTTGACTTTCTCAGCTCACCTGATGGCCTTCTTGTCTGGGGTAGTACTCTTCATTCTGCAAGTATCCGCAAACATCTGCTACTCCTAAAATTTGCAGTGCCAATTGGAAACCTTTCTTGGAGTGGTGGTAGGTTGCCACATATTCTGATCCTCCTTTTTCACTTGATTTATTTCTCCATCCTTTGACAAGCCTTGGTTATTCCCCCCAGCAAAGTGCATTTGGCAGTCATTTGTAAATGTTATTAATGTCACTAGGGTTTCAGTGAGATATTTGAAGATGTTACAACAGTTCTTCAAATGTTTCTTCCACTTCATGCAACCTTTGAAGGTGCCACTGTCATGCTGGTGCCTTTTTTGGAAAATGTTTCCTACTTATGTTTTTACTAAGTCTGGTTGAAGTTGGTTTGGCCAGGCATATTTCAGAGTTGCAGACTCTGTGTTTCAGTCCAGGGGAAAATTTCTATTTGATAGACTCATACTGCTATATCTAGCTTGCAAAGGCAAGAATGGCCCAATGTTTTTATCCATTTTTATTGCCTTAGGATGCATAAGTTTGGTAATCTGCTTTTTGTTAGCATATGTTGAGCCCCCTAAGACTTATTTGTTTAGAGTTCAAGCAATGTTCTAGAACATTCTTTTGATAAATCTCTCTGGATGACATTTCTAAAGCAGCCACATGGTCTAACCATCATACTTTTATTTCCAAAAATTATAAACTTGATGTTATTTCAAAGGCCAAGACTTTCACTGTGTCAGCACTGTAGAAAACCACTATGCTTTAACTTGTTTCCCATGAGGTTATACATTTTGGGCCTATGTCCTAAAGAAGACATGTAGCTAGTATGACCAGTGCCAGATACTGATGTGAGAGTGTCAGGCTGCATAACATAACACTACCCATCAGAGTCTCCCCATACTGATTTGGGAGATGGTTTTAATTTATGGTTTTCACTTAAGTGAACTACTTCCTGTTGGCTATAACAGAATAGAAGGAAGAGGCTTATTATGATTCTGTTTATGTAAAGAGCCAAGGATTGCCGAGGAGTAGGGTTATATTACTTTTTAAGTGATTTGTGGTCCTAGTACCCTAAGTAGAAATCCTGCAGCCTGATTTTAAACTCATACATAGTGTTTTATAATGAGGATTCGCATAAATTCTTTGTGTGTACTACACAAACCAAATTTAAAAGTAAATGTATTAAAGAACTTAATTTTGGCTGTAGGCTGTGGTGCCTTATCCATAAAATTAGTAATCTGTTTGCAGATGTTTGGGTCCATATATCATCTGTCATGTATTCATATTTGTAATACCGTGCATATAACCCAGGAAGGTAAATTTATTTATTGGTTAATAATTCTTTGGTAGCACTACTGTCTTATTTCCTAAGGTATATGTTTAGGAGACTTAACATGGCATTCAGAAACTGAAATTAGCTGTTTGGCAGTAAACGGAGTTACAGAACTCAAAACATATTGGATTAATAAGTATAGTGACCCTTAGTCGATAACTGTTTGGTCAGGACTTGCAGTGCTGAGTCCTGTAATGCAGTAACTGAATGGCCAAAAATATGGACTTCAGTTGAGATTGCCATTTCTTAGAATATACCCTTCTCTCTGAGGTATGCTGGCCTCGAGTTGATAAATAAGTTTTGGGGGGTGGGGGCTTGCTTCATACATTGGGAGTGCAGGGGGGCTTGCCCCCTACAAAAAACAAGTTTAAAGGAGAAAAGCGATGTTTTATATTCTCTTAGATATTTGCTCATCTTATCTGATCTTGGAATTGCAAGTTCAAACCTTTCAGTAGGGAGTATCCTTAGTTACTACTTTTAAAATCCTCCCTCTCGGCTAGCTTGTAAGTCAATCTATTTAACTCCTGTCAGTCTTTCGTAATGTATTTCCTGTTATTTGGATTCTTAGCACATTATTTGTCATGCAGCCATATAAGTGATGATAAGCCTGTAAGCAAGGATGGTAAATTTATTAACTGATAGTTTATTGCGCAACTCTATCTATAGCTTATGGCTAGCTTGAGATGTCATTCAGGTTCTGATATAACATGTTTGGCAGTAAGCTAGTTAAAAGAATATGGACCAAAGAAAGTGAATGCTGTTTAAAAGTGGACCGCTAATGACTACCCTTAGAATGCTGCTTTGCAGTTATTTTTTTATCTTGGCTGTTAAAACTTGGGTCACTCCTGAAACTTGTCGGTCTTCCTGTAATGCTTTGCCTTAGACCATGTGAAAAGCCTTGGATAAAGCTACATGCAATGTGTGTACACACAGACCCAGATTCAGTAATGAGCTTGCTCTCTGTAGTGTGCACTTAAAAAAAATATTCTGGAAATGTTTCTCAAACAGTTTTACTGTGTAAACTTAACTAAATGATGATGTTGGGGAGCTGTTGTGACGGAGTCTTTTAATAATGAAGGTTTTTTTCTGGTTGCATGGGTATCATGATCATCTGTGTCATCTTCCTAGATTGGTTTGAAGATTGGAGTGAGGAGTCGTGGCTGCAGTGGGCTGACCTACACCATAGACTATGCCGAAGAGAAGAGTAAGCTGGATGAAGAAGTCATCCAAGATGGTGAGTCATAGCTGTAAACCTCTTAGAGCAACGAATCTGGACAAAGCCATAAGTAATGGGGGACAAAGGATCAAAAATAGGGACAATTTTTAAATATTGCTCTTACAAACTTAGAAAGTTGATAGAATAGCAGGTTTTGCATTGGCATGAATTTTCTGAAGGGTATGAAGTCTGAATCTGAAATGTCTGTAATCATTTTTTGACTTCAGTCTTCAATTATTTGCCAGAAAACCACAATTTTATGAGCAACAAGCCAAAAACATGAGACAAAACTCTGGACTTTTTGTGAAAATCTGTACAGTTGAGAGGTATGTCTAAGGCGAGTACACAGGCTTCCAACAACAAATCATTCCAAGCATGCTCTCATTGTTAAGTGAACAGTATATGATGCTAGGCCTGCATTGCATACTAAGTGAGGAATGTGTTCAGGGATTGACTATGTCCAGTTTGTGTTTAATAGGTTCATAGGTAAGATTTAGGCTAGCCACCCTTGTGGAGCATTTTAAGCCAAGCCAATTTCCCTTTTTGTGCTTGAAGTAATCTATCCCATTTAGTTATAGATTGGCCTTACCCTTCCCATGGTCTGAAGTTATATATTGCTCCTATTGAGAATAACTGGGATACCATAGATAATCTGAAGGGACACGTGCATGGGATAAAGCATACCGGATCTGCCTCTGTCCATTAGTAGTACAGGGGGCAATTCTGGGGTTGAGTTTCTGTTTCCCATCCATAGATCTAAGTTGTGCTTGAATATGAACAGGAATGAGCTTTGTTTTGTGTGGATGAGGAAATCTGTTCCAAACCAGTGGTACCCTCTCTGAGATATACCTGTACTTCCAAATTATTCTGTTGATGTTGCAGAAGAGGTTTAGAGTATTTCTGGTACCATTGATATGCAGTAAATCCATAAGTAATGGGTCAAATGATGGTCTCTATGCCAGGCATAGGTCACCCATCTCTTAGCAGTCTGTAGGCTACAGATTATAAAGATGGGGCTTTGCATCAGTCCACACAGGACATGTTGTTTAGGCCTTGTATCCTTTTAGTAAGGTATCTCTGTTGGCATTCCAGTTATTGCATGTATTTGAACTGATACATGCCAAAGGGGGCATTGTATTCAATGACTGGCCTAATGAAGGATGAGAAAAGGGGGACAATGACATCCTGAGAGCTAGACACAATCCTTTTGTATGCATGCATCGTATATTATCTTTCTGTATTTCTGTCTCTCCAGCATGTCCTATGTAAGTCTCGGGCCAAATTTAAGTCCCTGGAATAGGTAGCCTTAGACCCAATTGATTTACAGGTATGCAGTAAGAGCATTAGATTTGGGTCTTGGGTTGGTCTGTAGGCCAGGCATAAATCTCCCCTAACAAGTCTGTATGATATGGAGTATAGTGACAGGGATTTTAGTCGGTCCGTATAAGGCACATGTTTGGGTCCCTTTATCTTCTTTTTTAGAAACCTCTGAGGTCTCTCTAATTGCTGTAGATGCTTAGTACAGTACATACCAAATGGGGAGTTGTACTCAATTATGGGTTAGATAAGTGCCGAGTGTAGGGGGATTATAACTTCTTTTGCTCTGGAGGCGATACCTTTACTAATCAAGTGAGCTATGCGGAAAGCTTTCCTTACACTGGTAGACACATGGTGGTCGAAGTTAAGGTTGTGGTCAATATAAGATGCCAGGTCCCCTACCACTTCATGGGTACTTAGGGTATTGTTATTGATTTGATAGTGTGAAGGGACATTGTTTGTGCTGAAGGGAATGATGATGCATTTCTTTGCATTCAGTTTGAGAACGTGACTAATACACCAGTTGTTGGTATGTCCGAGTCCATTCTGGGATATACTGACATCATTTGGGGATTCACTGATTTGCACCTAGTTTGCAGTCATCTGCAGACTTGATCAGCCACAACCCTTTAGTTTTGACCTGAAATTGTGAGAAGTGTGTACCAAACAGTAGGGTGCCCAGCACTTACCCCTGTGGCACCCCACTGGTAACAGATCTGCTGGTTGATGTGGAGTCACCCACTTTGATAGTGTGTGTCTGGTTTGTGAGACAGTTGGCAACCCATCTTGCAACAAAGGGGTTTACATTCAGTTTGCTATGTTTATTGGTAATATCTGAATGTGGGATTGTGTTGAAAGCCTTTGACAAGTCAAGGTATGCTGTGTGCACAGATTTGCCTTTGGGCACACTTTCAAAGAAATCCACCAGATTTAACAGGCAGGATCTGCCCTTCACAAAGTCGAATTGGGTAGGATCCAGGGTTTGGAGGTCACCTATGTCTTTATTTATGAGGTCCATAATGATACCGTTCTATGGCCTTACAGATGAGGCTGGTCAGGCTTATGGGTCTAATTTCCCGGGTCTGTTGCTAGGCCACCTTTGTGGAGGGGAATAACTGTAGCTGTTCTCCATTCTGCAGGAACAAAGCCTGTGGTTAGGTTATGATTTAAAAGGGTACTTAGTGGTGATGCTAGTTCATATTTTAGCCTGTTTAGAAGACAGCCTGGGATTTCATCTGGTCCCATAGCGGCCGTATTCATTGCCTTGGACAGGGCTTTGAAGAACTGCTGTTCAGATATGCAAGGTGGAGGAGGGTTTTTTGTAAGCTAGGAGAGGATAAGGGAGTGAAATTTTCTCCAAAACTGTCCACTAGCAGGTTTGCTATCTTTGTGGTGTTAGCGTGTGTGATACCGTTGCCCATCAGTTCTACACATAGGTTCATAGGTTGGTACTAGGCTCTTGGATCTAGGGCCTATACAAGCCTAAACCACAACAATTCCGTAGATATTTCTTCCCAAAATATTTACTTCCCTGGACCCCTGTCTAGCAGGGCGACTGAAATGATCCCCGGGGTGAATTTCCCATCTCCCATCCAATCGTCAAAGTTCCTTTTGAAGAGGGCAAAGGAGGTGCTCAGCTTGACATGTATGGGCAGTCTATTCCAGAGTATGGGGAGTCTGGGTCAGGAAGCTATCCCACCAGCATGTTTTGTTCATTGTGATGACAAGGTTTAGATCCCTGGAGCATGTGGCTCTGAGGGATTGGGATTTCTTTAAGTGGATCATGTCCAGCAGCTCAGGGTTTGACATGGCCTTGTATGTTAAGCAGAGATTGCCTCTCAGTAGACATATGATATGCCACAGAGTATAGCTGGAGTTTTTTTAGATGGCCGGCATAGGGCATCTGCTTTAGGCCTGTGATTTTTTAGTGAGGTATTTCTGTGGCCTTTCCAGCTGTTGCAGATGTCTTGTGAGGTACGTACCAAACTGGGCATTGTACTCTATAATGGGTCTAATGAGAGATGAGTACAGTGGGACAATGACCTCTTTTTTTTCTGGATGTAAAGCCCTTAGTAATGAGGTGTGCCACATAGAAGGATTTCCTGACTGTTGTGGCGATGTGGTTATAGAAAGTGAGACCACTGTCCACCTGTGTCCCTAAGTCTCTCATCAAACTTTTGGTGTTTAATGTACTGCCACCTATGTGGTAATTCATGGGTACATGTTTTTTCCTAAAGGGGAAAACTATGCATTTCTTGGCAGTAAGCTTGAGCCCATGGCTCTGGCACCAAGCATCTGTTTCTGTAAGGCCCTTTTGTAGAATATCCACATCATTTGGGGATTCAATAATGGCTCCCAGTTTGCAGTCATCTGTGAACTTTGTTAGCCAGAGTCCCTTAGTGTTGGCTTGTACTTCAGAGAAGTAGATGCCAAACATTAGTGGTCCCAGGACTGAACCCTGAGGTACTTCACTTGTCTGGAGCTGGATTTGGAGTCTACTACTTTTACAGTCTGGGTTCTGTCAGTAAGCCAGCTGGCAACCCATCGAGTGACATGCCTTTGTCCTACCCTTTAGGTTACGTACATAACTGTAAAAGGCCTTATGGTTATCCATGGCAATACTTGCTAGGTTTCTCTCAAAGGAGCTTTTGGAGGATTTGAGAAGGTGTTTTTATTTGCCTGTTAAGGCTGAGGAGGGTGCTTTTCCATTGTTGAGTCATTGTCTTTGTTTTCTTTGTTTGCATTTATTGTAGAGTTTGTTGATGCTGGAAGTCCACCGTGGCAGCTTGATTTTACTTGATGCTCTGGTTTTGATTCTGTCTGGTACAGCCAAGTTTATGCACTTATTCAAGTGATTGTATGGGGTTTTAGTGTAAGCTTCGGTGCAGTTACCACTTTCAACTTGGTTGGGGCATGGAATGCATTTATACCTTCACCTAGGAGGGTATAGTTTGCCTTGGTGAAGTTTTTTAGTCTGTTTTCACCCTTTACAAGTTCTGGTGTTAGTGTCAGTTCAAAGGTGACCGATTTGTGGTTAGTTTTAACTAATGAGGGTCAAACAGTTGCAGCAGTGCACCTGTTTGACATGTTGGTGAGGACTAGATCTAGAAAGTTTGTTCCTCTTGTCATGGTATGGACAATTTTATTCCAGAGCATTTGAATTCACAGAGCCAATAACCTTTTGTGTCGGCAAGTCTGGGCTACAGTAGGTTTTCCTGTTGATGGTAGGGTAATTGAAATCCCCCATATTCAGTGTGTTTGGTAAAATATGGTTTGTCTTCAGTTTGGTTACGTAGGCTTTGTGGGTGTCGTGAGCCATGGAGGGGATCTGTAATTGGCTAGGGCTTGAATGGGGGGTTTTCTCACCTTAACATGGACCTGGTGTAACTCCATGGAGTTGTCCCCGTCTAACTAGATGTGAGGTGAATTTATCTCTAATATAGATTGAAACACTGCCTCTTTCAGTTTTCACACACACATTTTGTGGTCTAAAGGTGTGGAAGGCATTGTAGCCTTGCAGGACTGGGGTGCTGTCTGAGGCCTATAAACCAGGATGTTCTTTGTGTTTCACTGTTGCAGTCATCACATTTGGGTTATCTGCCTGCAGGTAGCCCTCAGCCAGCCTGAATACCAGAGTCTTGGGATTTCTGCGTCGGATGCTGTCGCTTCTTCCATGACGTCAGGTCGTCAGGTGTATAAAACATGCAGCCGATGCCGTTACATCAGTCTTTCTTGCTGTGTGATACCCAAAGCAGAAGCAGTTCACAAGTGCTGGTCGGCAGACTCCTGAAATTTTTGTTTTCGAGTTTCAGACCTTAAGTCTTCTAAAAGATAAGTACCCCATTGGGGATCCTTTTTTCTTGCTCTAACTGATGTGAAAAAAAATTTAGTAATTGTCTTGCCTGTGGAAAGCAAATACCCCCTAGAGATTTTCATTCTTGCTGCATCACCTGTTTAGGCCAAACCACGATGTCTCACGCTGTTGATCTTGTGCCTTGTTCAATGCCCGAACTATTTGTTGTCGGGCTATTTTTGTAGCTAAATACTTTCGCTGTCAATCTCCGTACTCCGAAATAGCTTCGTGAAGCCATCCGACTATCGATCTTCTGAAAAACCGTAAGGATAAAGACAGACCACATAGGTCCAAAACTGCCAATGACGCTTTCATTAAGCTAGTCGCCAATCCGCCGGTACTCAGTGAGGTGCTTTCGCAGCCTCTGATACCTGCTTCTAAAGATTAGCAGGCCTCTACTGAGACCCATTCAGAGTCCGGTATGCCGCGAGATGCTTCTTCGACTATGGAACCTGTGGATGTCTCGACCTTGGATGGGTCCGGAGCTGCTGTGCAGGCACCAGCTTCTGAGGGTGTATTCAGGCCTACCGATATTCATATTAAATCGACGACTTTGTTTCAAGCCAAAAATGCCAAATTCCTCAGGCCTAAAGTTCGCACTACGCCTAGAAAACCTACGGCCAAAGTGCATTCTCAGGCACACATGCCTCAAAAACAAATGATTAGAATGGCTGAAGACCTTATTACCTTAATTAGGGGAAGCCAGCCTTCCCCCTTTAAGAGACCTAGAACTGATTTTCCTTCTGATTCTTCTGATCAGGAATCCGATATCTCTGTACCTTCTGACAACCAGGACATATCCTTATTTACCTATGAGAATTCTGATGCAGAGGATTCCATTCCCTCTGCTTCCTCTCCAGAAGATTTTTCTTTCGGTGAAATCTTGCATACCCTTGGGGAGCATTTCCGCTGGGAAAGCCAGGACTACTTTCAGTCCAAAAATAGACTCAGGGAATTTTTAAACCTGCCTCAGCACAGGCCTTTAGCTATCCCTCCTGTTCTGGAGATTGTAGATGATGTCTTGGAATCCAGCCTTACCCTGGATACTTTGCCTCCAGCTCCCAAGAAACCTGACGGGTACTATCTAGTACCAGATTCTCACAAATTCATCTTCAAGAATCCTGCTGCGGATCCAGAGACCATTTCCCAAGGGCTTAAAGGCATTAAGGCTACTGCCAAAAATCCTACCCCTTCTTACAGGGATTCTAGGGCTTTAGACAGATGGGGTAAGAAGGTATACACTTCTGCTACTCTGGCCATTAGGGCCTTGAATTGCTAGTTTCATATGTTAAAGTATCAGCAGCATATTATGAGACTAATTAAACAGAAAATTATGTTGATTCCTGACTGTGCAGAACACAGAAATTTACAAGAGTTAATGCATTCTGCTGACCAAGTTGGTAAACATACTTTGCAGTGTGGTTTTGATACTTTAGAAGCATCTTGCATGGCTGCTGTCACTGGGTCTGTACTTAGAAGGCATACTTGGCTTAAGGAACAAAACTTGCCAGATCACGTAAAAGCAAAATTACTGGATGCACCCTTAAACCAAGACCACCTGTTTGGCAGTAAAGCAGAGAAACGTCCTCAAAAGGATGGAGGAAAAAGCTAAATCTGTGCAAACTGTTAAAGATTTCTTACAAGTACAGCCACCTAGATTCAGTAGGCATTGGCTTTCAAAGAACTGGTCCTTTCCAGTCCCTTCCAGGCCTTCTCAGTCCAAACCCAGGGGCAGCAGACCACCAAGACTTCAGTCTCAGGTTATGCACAGATCTAAGCAGTGGGGTGCTCCCACGTCAAAAGCAGGGAGTAATAAGCCACCCCCTACGGTAAACTTGCACAATGACTTATACTTAACTCCTCCAAGCCTTGCTCAACTTCTTGCACCTTTAGGAGGAAAGCTCGCCCTGTATGCAAAAAACTGGGACTACATTACCCAAGACAAATGGGTTTTAAACAGTGTTTCCCTAGGATACAGATTCCATTTCCACTCACTCCCAACCCTAAGTGGATGGTCAGACCTCCCACCAAACCAGTGGGCGGAGGCCCAAAAACAAGTTCTCTCTCTCCTCAGCATCAAGGCTATTCAACCTGTCCCAGCAGAACAAAGGGGACAAGGCTTTTATTCAAGACTGTTCCTGGTTCCCAGAAAAGAAAACTCCTGGCGTCCTACCCTGGATCTGTCTATTCTCAACACCTTTCTGGTGGTTCCAAAATTCAAAATGCTAACTCTCCAACAGCTACTTCCTATGCTAGCCAAGGATGCCTGTCTGGCAACCCTAGATTTAAAAGAAGCTTACCTGCACATCCCAATAAGGGAATCCTGCAGGAAATACCTCCGCCTCAGGGCAGGCTCCATGCACTATCAGTTCTCTGCACTTCCCTTTAGCTTATCTTCTGCGCCCAGGGTATTCACAGAGTGCCTAGCTCCAGCCATTGCATTTTGCAGGCAAAGAAATATTCAGATTTACCCATACTTGCACTATTGCTTGTTTCAGGCGAAAAGTCAGGAATTGCTATTACAGCACCTGGCATTTGCAAAGAGACTTCTAACTTCACTGGGGTATACCATCAATGAGAAGAAATCACACTTAGTACACTGCCAACAGATTGCATTCCTGGGAGCAAGTTTGAACATAACTTCCCAGATGGCATTCCTCAGTACAGAGAAACAAATTTATTTGACAACCTACTTCAACCTACTGGCCACAAAAACTCTGCTATCTGCAAGGAAAATACTGCAAGCTCTAGGGTTCATGGCCTCTTGCATACTGTTTATTCCATATGCAAAACTGCATATGAGGAAACTTCAATGGTATCTAAAAAGTCTATGGTGTCAACATTCTCAGGACCTGGTAACAATAATTTCTATCATCCCATGTCTAAGGGCAGAGTTCCTTTGGTGGGCAGAGGCCTGCAACCACAACAAGGGACTCCCTTTCACTCTACCCCCTGCCGCACAAACCCCAACTACAGATGAGACTATACATGGGGGGCTCACTTGGCAGGGCAGTGCATTAAGGGCAAATGGAACCCAAAACAGATGCACTTGCATATCAATCAAAAAGAAATGTTAGCTGTACAGAATGCTCTGACAGCCTTCAAAGACCTTATTCTTCCAGGACAACTATTGGTAAAGACGGACACCACCACAGTTATGTGGTACATAAACAAGCAGGGGGAAACCCATTCCTATCCACTCTGCAGACTAGCCATGGCTGTGTGGAATACAGCCTTGAGCAACCAAGTGCACGTACAAGCTCAATTCCTGCCAGGCAAACTAAGTTCACTGGCAGACGACTTAAGCAGAAATCTCATGGACCCACACGAATGGAAACTGGAACCCAAAATATTCAAGCTCTTGAAGAACAAATGGGGGACACCAGAGGTAGACCTATTTGCCTCCTCTCAGAACTACCAATTGAACAAATTCTGCACCAGAACTCCCCACAGCCAAGCTTGGAAAGTGGATGCCCTGTCCTTTACCTGGGAAAGCCTCTCAGTCTATGCCTTTCCCCCCTCTGCCTCTCCTCTCGAAGGTCCTACTAAAGAGCAAACAAGACAAGCCAAGGACAATCCTGATTGCACCAGACTGGCCACACCAGCACTGGTACCCTCTTTTGCGCAGTCTGACAGTGCTGCAAACCATAGCACCTGCCTCAGACCCTTTCCCTGCTGTCCCAGCAGGTGGGCCAGATTCTGCACCCGAAGCTTTAAACCCTGAACCTTGCAGCCTGGCTAATTCCTTGAGCTCTCCTCTAGCATCCGTCAGTAAGCAGGTGCTGGATGTCATTCTGGAGGGAAGGAGGCCTAGTACTAGAAAATCCTATGCTGAAAAGTGGAAAAGATACTGTTCCTGGAGCCAGGCTCAGGGGATGGGAACAACAGTGCCCAGCTTACCTCATATTCTACAGTACTTAACAGAAATGCTCCACAAGGGCCTATCCTTCTCATCAATTAAAATTCATGCCTCTGCCATTTCAGCACATTATAATACTGAGCCACCTCTCTTCTCTCACTCCTTGCTAAAACAATTCTTTAGCGGGGCCAAAAATGTAAGGACCCCCCCCCCCCAGGAGAGCTCCCACTCCAGCCTGGGACCTTAACTTTGTATTTGGAAAAGCTCACTCTTCCCCCCTTTGAGCCAGCTGCAATAGCAGAGTTGAAATTCCTTTCTTGGAAAACATCCTTCCTTCTAGCCATCACTTCAGCAAGAAGAGTGTCTGAATTACTGGCCCTCATGGTAGTGGAACCCTTCATTATCTTCCATGTGGACATAGTTTCCCTTGTAACTAATCCTTCCTTTATGCCCAAGGTGGTGTCTAGTGTGGCCCTAAATCAGTCCATTCATTTGCCTACTTTTTTCCCTAATCCACAAAACAAAAGAACGAATACTGCACTCTCTGGACGTGAACAGACAACTTAGATTCTTTTTTGGACAGGACTAAGCCTCTCAGAAAATCTGAACAGCTGCTAGTTGGCTTTGCTGCAGGGGCAGAGGGGATGGCCAATGTTAAGTTGTCAATCTCGCCTTCATTCTTGCTGGATGGGTTCAGAGCCGATCCTCGGCTCCGACTCGGCACTTTCTTAGCTCGAGAACTCCTTTTACCAGCTCGAGGCAACCCTATATCCCATGATGCAAGGCGGGACTACCTCAGATCTCGTTTGCCGCTTAGCGAAAGAGGTCTCCTTTGCCAGCTGAGGTAAGTTTTTCTTAGTCAAGTAAGAAAAAGTGTAGTTAGGGTTTTAATTTTCCCTTTTAGAGTTAGTTTAATTACAGCCCACCCTATTCCCTCCTATTCAACCCTTTTTGTAAACTTTTTTAAGTTTACTTAAAAGTACTTTAGTCAGGCCTAGTTCCCCTTGGTTATCCCTTCCTGTGTGTTTGTGTAGGGATTAATTTGTGTGTTTGTGGGGACTGTTTGTGTACTATCCTCCTTAGGATGTCAAAAGAAGGCAAGGTCTCAGGCTTCAAGAAGTGTGACCAGTGCTGTCAGAAAATGTCTCTGACAGACGGTCACACTTCTTGTGTGCCTGGGGCCTTTGCACCTGCAGGACTCCTGTGCTTTGTGTCATGCTTTTAGCCAGAGAGTCCTGCAGGAAAGGAGGAATAAACTCATCCTCCGAGGTTTACTTAAACCTGAAGGTTCTCCTCCTAAGTCATGGTCAGGAAAACCTCATAAGCCACCGAAGGCTCAGGCTACAGTGTCCAAGCCTCCTCGGTGGCTCCGGCCCGCCGGAGCCGACATCGGCTGGAGTCGATACTTCTATTCAAGTAGTGGGCTCTGTGCCGGCTGGCCCCGATACCCTGACTACTGTGGCCTTGTCGGCTCCGGCTGGAGCCGACACTTTATCCAGCATCGGAGCCGAGATATCCTTGGCTCCATCTGGACTTCAAGGGACTTCGGCTCCGATGGTTTCGACCCATAAGAGATCTCGATCCCCTTCTATAATGAGTATCCACTCGGCTCCCGGGTCTCCTATTGTCGGAGCGAGCCATCGGAGCCGATCTTCGAGATCTTCCAGGCTGTCTGATCACGATTTGGAGAGGGTGGTAAGCAGGCTGTTGAAGTCTCAGGCACTGGCCCAAATGCTCCATAGCCCGTCTCAACAGACCTCGGCTATAACCCCAATTCTTGAGATTCCTCCTCCGACTCCACATCGGAGTTCGGAGCCGGAGCTTCTCGGGACAGCGACTGTTTCGATGCCGGAGCCGATACATCCTTCGGCTCCGTCGTCCTCGGCTCCGATCTCCTCCTTGAGACCTTCCTTGGAGGGATCCGGTCGTCTGGTTTCCACTGTCGGCTCCTAGGGGGCTAGTGGCATCGGACCCTTGTCCGACCCCGCTCTCCCTCTCGGAGCTTCGGCTTTGGTAAGCTCGGCGCCGACATCGGCCTCGGAGCCTTCTCTCCTTGGAGCCGACCATTCCTGTCTCTTAGGAGCGGGTGTGTTCTGGCCTCCAGGGGAGGGGAGCCTTTGAGGTGATGAGGAGTGTCCTGGCCTCTGAGCCTGGTCAACGGTCTATCCCTCTAGCTCCTCCCTCATCAGTGCCTGCAGATGCCTCTTGCCAGCCTCTTGCTCTCAGGCCCAGGGATCCATCGCCCCAGGTTTCCCCACTGGGAATTTCCTCCTCTTCTGAGGTTTCTCCTGATCCTGCAGGGGAACCCCCTCGGAAGAGGACGTGTAAGAGGAAACACACAGACTCCCCTAAGTCTACTACATCTGATACCGACTTAGATGAGTCGGAGGGTTCCCCACGGTCCCCCTCTGAGGATGTCTCTTTTCAGACATCCTTGAGCTCCTCAAACAGAGGGGAATTGGCCCTCCATTGACCCCTCCGAGGATGAGTCGGTATACCTGGAGGCTTTTGGATCCCGACCCTCCACCTCCTGGGTGTCTCCACCTTTCGACCCACTTATGCAGGTAGTGGCTTGGAAGGCGTGGGCGGCTCCAGATTCTGTGGAACCTGTCCCCAGAAGACCATCCAAGTTCATTACAGCCCCTTCGGATAAACAGTTCCTTTCCAAGGGTGTCTCTGTGGATGCTATGGTGGTGGCAGCGGCCACTAAGAAGGAACTGGCGGATCCTTCAGTACCTGTCCATCCTCCTAACAAGGATTCTAGGACCATGGACAGGTATGGAAAGCGGATGTTTTCTTCAGCGACCTTTGCTATGCATTCACTGAATTACCTTTGTCACTTCACCAGGCTTCAACGAGATATTCTCAAGGAACTGGGTGAAGTAGTCCAGGATCCTTCTGCTGCTGGGGCTCAGGAAAAGATTGCCTCACAGCTTGCTATCCTGAATTCCATATCTAACTCCTCCATGCGGCTCATATCTTATGCGGCCGATGGAGCGAGCAGAGCAGGCACAGGAGTTGCTCTTAGACGCCAAGCCTGGATGCGGCTGTGTAATTTTGGACCCCTTTAAGGCGTCCTTCACCAATACCCCTTTGATGGTTCGGCTTTGTTGGGACCTCAGGTGAAGGATACTTTGACCAGGTGTGAGCAGGACGGTAAAACTCTTTCTGCCGTTGGAGTCCAATTTTCCACTCCTTCTAGACCATATCCCAAGGGTCAGAAAGGGGGGAAGATGTGGTTCCGTAAGTCCCAAGGAGCTACACCGACACACGTGGTCAGTTTACCCCCAGAGGCAGAGGGGTAACAATAATAGACGCCCTAGAGGCAGGGGGTCCTCAGAACCAGGGCAACAGGGAGTCTCTTCCTGAGAAGCCCTTTCAGCATCCCTGAGGTGTTGCCCGACTGTCCACCCTTGGAGGCAGTCGGGGGAAGAATTTCACTGTACCCAGTAGCCTGGCAATCCCTATCCCAAGAGAAGTGGGTACAGTCGATCATATCCGAGGGTTACAAGATCCCTTTCGAAAGGTTTCAGACCTCTACAATCCCTTCCAGACATCTCACCCGGTCAAAGGGATTTGGCAGCACAGGAGGTTTCAAAACTCCTAGAGAAAAGAGCCGTCCAGACACTGCCGGCAGACCAAGTAGGATCCGGCGTCTACTCAAGATTCTTTTTGGTCCCCAAAAGGACGGGAGATTGGAGACCAATATTAGACCTGAGCAGACTAAACAAGTTTGTCAAGAAGACAAGATTCCGGATGGTCACGCTTCAGTCCATTCTGCCCTTTCTGGGCAAGGACAACTGGATGTGCTCCATAGACCTTCAGGATGCGTACTATCACATAAAAATCCACAGACGCTCCAGAAGGTTTCTCCGCTTTCGGCTAGGGACCAGTCATTACCAATTCAGAGCACTGCCCTTTGGCCTCACTTCAGCCCCCAGAGTGTTCACCAAATGCATGGCAGTGGTCACAGCTCACCTGAGACGTCAAGGATTCCAGGTGTTTCCTTATTTGGACGACTGGCTCCTCTCCGCCACCACCAAGTGTCAGCTTCTTCAGTCCAGAGACTACACCCTACAGCTTTGCAAGAAACTGGGAATTTCAGTAAATTTCGAAAATCTTCTCTGCTGCCTTGCCAATCTATCACCTTTATAGGCAGAATTAAATACGCCAAAATGTTAGCCAGGCTAACAGATCAAAGAATCCTGGACATCCAAAAATTTGTTCGGCTTCTGTTACAAAGCAAAAAAATCAAAGCCAGGTTTGTCTTGAAAGTTCTAGGCTTGATGGCTGCGGCCATTGTTCTTCTACCACTGGCTCGCTTCCACATGCGTCTCCTGCAGTGGATGTTATTCACGCAGTGGTCGTACCACAATCTTCCGATGAGACACGAAATCTTGGTAACACAGTCGTGCAAGGCTCATCTACAATGGTGGATATCTTCCCCTCTTCTTCATCAGGGCCGACCCTTTACCCCTCCTCCTCCAGTTGCCACAGTCACTACGGATGCCTCTCTGATCGGGTGGGGGGGGGGGCATTATCAGGGCAGGATGGTCCACTGGACGTGGCAACCCATAGAATACCATCTGCACATAAATGACCTGGAGATGAGAGCAGTGCTTTTAACGTTGCAAGCCCTCAACGACTTTCTTCCCACGGGGACTATTGCAGTACAAACGGACAACATGTCCGTAGTCTGGTACATCAACAAACAGGGCGGAACCAGGTCCTATCCATTATGTCAAGAAGCACTCAGACTTTGGCAATGGGCGATCTCCTCTCAGCGGTTTCTGATAGCAACGCACATCCCCGGCAGGTCCAACCTATTGGCGGACAGGCTAAGCAGATCTATTCTGATGCCTCACGAGTGGTCTCTCAATCAATCTGTAGTGGATCAGATTTTTCTGAAGTGGGGCACTCCTTGTTGCGATCTTTTCGCTACCCCTCAAAACAACAAGTGCCCAGACTACTTCACACTATTCCCCCTTCCAGGCCAACCCCTGAGAGACTCTCGAACCCAGGATTGGCCTCGGGGACTTCTTTATGCTTTTCCTCCCTTTCCATTGATTCCACAAGTCATTCAGAAAGCCACCGTCTTGGGAGCCAAATTGATCCTCATTGCTCCTTATTGGCCTCGACAAATTTGGTTTCCGTCTCTGCATAATCATCTTCTGGTGCAGCCCTGGCATCTGGACCCAGTTCCGGATCTTTTGATCCACCAATCGGGTCAGCAGCACCGGGCCATTCATTCTCTCAACCTCACTGCTTGGTTGCTCCACTTCCTTCCCTAGCCAGGCTACCAATGATTTCTGACTCGGTCAGAGACATTTTAGTCTCTTCTTTGAAGTCGTCCACTAGGACTATTTATGCTAGCAAGTGGCGCGTTTTCGATTTGGGCGAACGCCAGAAATATTGACCCCTTTACTGCTCCCGTACATTCTGTGTTGGATTTCCTAGCGGAGGTTTTTCATTCAGGATCCTCGTCATCTACAGTCAAAGTACAACTGGCTGCTATTTCCAAGTATCATGTTGGCTTGCATGACAACAACATCATGTCTCATAGGTTATGCAAGGCCTTTTTGAGAGGAGTTTTTCTCCTAAAACCTCCCTTAAAGCATCCTCCTCCGCAATGGGATCTAAACTTAATGTTGGCATCCTTGATGCTACCTCCTTTCGAACCATCTGCTTCATGTTCTTTGAAGTTATTGACATGGAAAACTATATTTTTAGTGGCTGTCACTTCTGCAAGAAGGGTTTCCGAGATTCAAGCTCTCTCTATTCGTTCTCCTTATTTGGTTTTTCATAAGGACAGGGTTTCGTTAAGAACTAACCCTTCCTTTCTCCCAAAGGTTGTATCTCAAACCAATATTAACCAGTCTATAGATCTACCAGTCTTTTTTCCTAACTATTCTGACAGAGCTGAACAGAAACTGCATTTTTTGGATGTCCATCGTCAGCTCAGGTACTACTTGCATAGAACTAAACAAATTAGAAAATCGGACCAATTGTTTGTCTCCTATGCAGAAAACAGGCTAGGTCTTCCAGTTTCTAAAGTGACCTTATCCAGGTGGTTGACTTCCACCATTTCCTATGTGTACTCTCTCAGAGGCAAACAACTATCTACTAAGCCAAAAGCACACTTTCCAGGAGTCTATCCACTTCTGTAGCCTTTCAGGATAGACTACCCATTGATACTATTTGTGCAGCAGCTACTTGGGCCACACCTCATACCTTTGTGTCTCATTACAAGTTGGATTTGGCCTCCAGAGATAGGGCCAGTTTTGGTTCCACAGTTCTCAAGAGTCTGTTCCATTGAGCCACCCGGGATACAGGTGCTAGGGACGCGGTCCCATCCAGCAAGAATGAAGGCGAGATTGACAACTTAACATTTAGAAGTTATGTACCTACCATAACGTTCCATGTTAGTTGTCTTCTCTCGCCTTCTTTCTTGCGTCCCTCCCTCCTTCCCCCTGGCCTGGACAGATCTTGAAAGGTCTCCTCTTCTCAGGATGTTCTCTCCTATCTCTTAAGTAGGAGAGTCATTGTTTAGGAGTTGTTGTTTCCTAGTTGTTCTAGGTTTCTCTTTAGCAGGGTATGTTAGCTACCAAACGAGATCTGAGGTAGTCCCGCCTTGCATCATGGGATATAGGGTTGCCTCGAGCTGGTAAAAGGAGTTCTCGAGCTAAGAAAGTGAGTGGAGCCGAGGATCGGCTCCGAACCCATCCAGCAAGAAAGAAGGCGAGAGAAGACAACTAACATGGAACGTTATGGTAGGTACATAACTTCTAATTTCAAAGCAAACAATTTCCAAATGGATAGCCCATTGCATTAATTTCTGCTGCAAGCACCATGGAAAACCTCCTCCACAGGGGATAAGATCACATTCCACCAGGGCTGTATCTACTTCTGTGGCTTTTCTCAGAGGAGTCCCTACCAGGGACATCCTAGAAGCTGCTACCTGGAGCTCTATACATACCTTCACCAAGCACCTTCACAAGCCTATCTTTTTCTAAATCCAGAGCTGGATTTGTCACTGCAGTCTTGCAGGGCTTAATAGCTGGCCCTAATGCTCTTCAACTCCCCCATCCCTTCCTTAGCATTCGGAATCAACCCAAATGTGATGACTGCAACACAACAGTGAAACACGAAGAACATAGTACAGTTGTGTACACTTACCATAAATGTAGAAGTTTGAGTGTATTCACTGTTGCAGTCCTGGTTACCGTCCCTCCAGTCCCCTAATTTCTCTTGGCTCTACCTTTCCTTCTTGTTTGGTATATTTATTTTTTCTGGTGTATTTGCTTTTTGATGGGGGTGTACCATACCATATAATTGCTTCCTCTTGTAGGATCACCTGACATCTCGGGCAAGAAAAACTGATGTAATGGCATCGGCTGCTTATTTTATACCCCTGACGTCATGGAAGAAGAGAGAGCATCCGAAGCAGAAATCCAAGGACTCTGGTATTCAGGCCGGCTGAGGGCTACCTGCAGGCAGATGACCCAAATGTGATGACTGCAACAGTGAAAACACTCGAACATCTACATTTATGGTAAGTGTACACAACTGTACTTTTTTGCTCGATAGTGAAGCATTTGACCTGAGCATGTTTACCTTTTCTTTTTGCAATACGAGGAAAACATCTTACCAAGTATGTACAAGATATTAAAATCCTTTATGCATGAGCATCAGTATATTTTATTTATTATGGCCAGCTTTCACAGTCTTTCAGAATTTTATCTGGCACAAGAGAGTGCTCAGCAATTTTATTTGGTCTTTGGAACCATTGTTTACAGAAATACCAAGCAGCCCCAGAATTGAGGGTATAACATTTGGTAGATTGATCATAACGTTTACTGCTTTTGCAGATGAATTACTGTTGTATTTTCAAAATCCACTATACAATTAGAAAAGGGAAGCTGTTAACAGTTAAGCATTTAATAACAAGCTTACTGTGGGAAAATCTACTCAGTTCCACTTCAGGAAAGTACAGTTTTGTACCTACCATAAATGTAGATGTCCGAACTGGATAGCATCTGCAGTCATAACAGCTGGGTTGTCCTGTCGTCAGGCAGCCCTTCAGTCGGCCGGATTCCAAAGTCCGGGTCCGGCTTCGGCTGATGTCGCACTTCACCCGACGTCATCTCTGTTGGTCTTCGGGTATAAAAGCATCAGCCGACGCCATTTTCCTCAGTGTTTCTTGCCCCAGATGCCAGAAGCCCTCTTGGAAGGCTAAAAATTTTTTGGATAGAATGCCAATGTTTCCAAAAAAAATATAGGTAAACACAAAAATAAGCATGTATGTACGTATATACAAACAAATACACCATAAAAGACTCCCCCCCACCAGCTAGCTATTAGGGGGAGGTAAACACCCTAGGAGTACCACAGAGGGGAAGGAGGGAGGGTAATCCTGACTGCAGATGCTATCCAGTTCGGACATCTACATTTATGGTAGGTACAAAACTGTACTATGTCCTTCATGGATGCATCTGCAGTCATAACAGCTGGGTAGAATACCATAGCCAACTAGGGGAGGAGGATAAAGGAAGATTATGGTGTGTTTAGGATCCCTTGCAGTACAGCAGTGGCAAACCCTGCTCGGGATCTGGAATATAGAGGCAAATTATAATGCTTGGCAAATGTATGCACGGAGGTCCGAGTAGCCGCCTCAATAATGTCTTTGGTTGCCACTCCTCGTAAGAAGGCTGTGGTAGTGGCTGTTGCCCTTGTAGAATGAGGCCTTATGTTCTGTGGAATTGGTTTCCCATGGAAGGAGTAACAGAATCGAATGCAATTTCCTATCCATTTGGAGATTGTCTGTTTGGAAATAGCTCTTCCTTCCCTTCCTGTTGCATAGGCTACAAAAAGTTGGTCAGTCTTTCTGTTGCTTTTGGTTCTGTCCAAGTAGTAGCTGTCTATGTACATCCAAGGTATGCAATATTCTTTCCCCTCTGTTTTGTGGGTTGGGAAAGAAGGTAGGGAGGTGGATTGTCTGGTTTAAGGACACCCTGGATACCACCTTAGGCATAAAGGTTGGATTAGTCCTCATGGACACTCTATCTTGGTGGAAGATTAGGAAGGGTTGCACTGCCATTAAGGCCTGTAGTTCTGAAACCCTCCTTGCTGAAGTAATTGCCAGTAGGAAAGCAGTTTTCCAAGACAGGTGTTGTAGGTCTGCTGTTGCTGCTGGTTCAAAGGGTGATAGTGTCAACTTTTCTAGAACGAAGTTTAAGTCCCAAGCTGGCAATGGTGGTTTCCTTGGAGGATTTACATTCTTGATTCCTCTGAGGAACTGTCTGAGCAAAGGGTGTGAAAAAACAGGTGGATCAAAGCTGTATTCTGCTGAAATAGCTGATGCATGTATCTTGATGGAGGAGTAGGACAGGCCTGAATCGAGAAGTTCGGCCAGGTACTCCAGAATGTTAGGCATATCTATGTTTGACACATCTTTTCCTCTTTCAGAACTCCAAGTGACAAACCTTTTCCATTTTCCTGCGTAGTTCCTTCTTGTTGAAGGTCTGCGTGCTTCAAGAATAATGTCTTTAACTCTTTGGGAAAGTTCTTGATTAGCTGCTGCTATGTGATGTTCCATGCAGTCACTTGTAACGTTTTCAGGTTTGGATGTATGGTGCTGTAGTTGTTCTGAGTTAGCATCAAAGGCGTCCGGGGTATTGGCCACATATCGTTCCGAGACATGCTCCTCAGCAGTGGGTACCAGTGTTGTCTTGGCCAGTTTGGAGCTATCAGGATTATCCTTGGCTGTTCTTCCTTGATTTTTAGTAATACTTTGTGTATCAAGGGAAAAGGTGGGAATGCATATGCTGTTAGGCCTTTCCAGCTGAAGGAGAGAGAATCCACTTTCCATGCTAATGGGTGGAATGTCCTTGTGCAGAATTTTTGGAGCTGGTGGTTGTGGGGTGATGCGAATAGATCTATCTGAGTCATTCCCCATTTGCTTGTGATGGTCTTGAAGATGTCCGGGTGCAGGTGCCATTCGTGGGCATCTGATGTGGTTCTGCTTAATATGTCTGCTAGAGTATTTTCTTTTCCTGGTACAAATATTGCCTGTAGCTGGATGTTGTAGCTGAGTGCCAGGGTCCACAGTTCCAAAGTCAGTCTGCATAGGGGGTATGAATGAGTGCCTCCCTGTTTGTTGATGTACCACATGACTGTGGTGTTGTCTGTCCTTATCATCAACTGGCCCTCTTTGAGAAATGGTTTGAACTTTTGGATTGCCAGTTTTACTGCCAGCATTTCTTTTAGGTTGATGTGCAGGTGAAGTTGATCCTGAGTCCACAATCCTTGCACGCGTTTGCCCATCATGTGGGCCCCCCATCCTAGGTCTGAAGCGTCTGTTGTGATGTTCTGGCTTGCTTGACCTCTGCGAAAGGGAAGGCCTGGGTTTGACTGGCATGCCTGAGCCCACCATAAGAACTCCTGTTTTATGCATGGAATTAGTGGGATTTCTGTTTCTAGGCTGTGACTGTGCAGGGACCATAAATTCCTTAGGTACCACTGTAGTTTTCTCATATGAAGTCTGGCAAATGGGACCAAAATTATGCATGATGCCATGAAGCCCAAGGCCTGCAGTACCTTTCTTGCTGTTAACTTGTTTAGTTTTGTTAGTGCCAAGAAGTAAAGAGGGAGTTCTTTTTGTTTTTCTGTAGTTAGGAATGCCATTTGTCTTACTGTGTCCAATTCCGCTCCCAAGAAAGTCCTTGTTTGGGATGGTATCAGCCTTGACTTTTGTAAATTGACTGTGTATCCCAGTGCTTGTAGCAAGTAAATGACCCGTTGTAAATCTGTTGTCAACTTGCTTTTGTTGTCCCCTTGTAGCAGGCAGTCGTCCAGGTATGGGTAAATTTGAATTCCTTGTAGTCTGCAATGGGCGATTACTGATGCCAGGCATTTTGTGAATACTCTGGCAGTAGATAAGCCAAAAGGCAATGCTGAGAATTGATAGTGCTCTGATCCTGCAAGAAATCTGAGGTATCTTCTGCAGATTGGTCGAATAGGGACGTGCAGGTATGCCTCCTTGAGATCTAGAGTTACCAGCCAACACTCCTTGCCCAGCATGGGAAGAAGTTGCTGTAGGGTCAGCATTTTGAATTTTGGTACAATGATGTATGTATTTAAGGTGGACAGGTCGAGAATTGGTCTCCAACTTTTTTCCTTTCTTGGAACTAGGAATAGTCTGGAGTAGAACCCCTTTCCTTGCTCTGTTGTTGGTACTTTCTCCACAGCTCTCATGTTTGCTAACTCCATTATCTGTTGTAGAGCTTCTGTTTTTTGATTTGGAGGTAGATTTGGCATTCCTCTTTTGACTGGTAAAGTGTGGAAGTGGAATCGGTAACCTTGATCTATGGTTTGTAAAATCCACTTGTCTTTTGTTATGTGGTGCCAGTTCTTTGAAAATAAGGTTAACTTTCC
This sequence comes from Protopterus annectens, assembly GCF_019279795.1. Taxonomy (NCBI): domain Eukaryota; kingdom Metazoa; phylum Chordata; order Ceratodontiformes; family Protopteridae; genus Protopterus; species Protopterus annectens. Next base: position 244,158,288 of record NC_056747.1, on the reverse strand, counting down.
GCCTAGAGGAGCTGCTATTTGTTCCCTGGTAGGCGGATTTAGGATTAAGTCACTGTGGCTGTGCTGTTGTAGTGGCAGTGGTTGTGTCTGAGCCTCTGTTGTTACCTTGCCACTGTCGCCCTCTGTAGGCACCACCTCTAGATTGGTTTCTGCCTCTGGAACGCGCATTCCTGCCCCTTTGGAAGCTTGTGGAGTCAGGAAAGGACCAATTTTTGGCAGGCCAGTTCCTGCTAAACCTTGGGGGTTGAACCTGCAGGAAATCTTTAACCGTTTGCACTAATTTTGCTTTTTCTTCCATTTTCTTTATAACCTGCTGTGCAGGTGTACCAAACAAACTTGTCTTATCCATAGGAGCATCTAGCAACTTAGCTTTAACATGATCCGGTAGAGGCTGCTCCTTTAGCCATGCATGCCTTCTTATCACTGTGCCAGTCATGGCTGATCTAAATGAAGCCTCCAGTGCATCATAGCCACATTTTAAGGAATGGTTACTAACCTATTGTATGTTATTTACCATTTCTAATACATATTTCTTGTCAAGAGATTCATCAGTGGTTAGTTTTTTAGTTAACTGGTCAAGCATAAACTCTTGGTATTGTATCATGTGGAATTGACAGTTTAAAGCTCTAGCTGAGAGAGTAGCTGAAGTGTAAACCTTTTTACCCCATCTGTCTAATGACCTTGCTTCCCTTTCAGAAGGAATAGGGTTTTTAGCTATGGTCGCGGCTACTGCCTTGGGACCCTGGGATATAGATTCGGGGTCTGCAAGAGGGGCCTTGTAAAGGTGGTGATGAGTATCTGGCACCCTGTAAAATCTGTCTGGTTTGGCAGGGGCTGGGGGTAATGAATCTGGAGCAGAGCAGACATCATTGAAAGCATCATCTACCACAGAGAGAACAGGAGGTATAGCTAAGGGCCTGTGCTGTGGAAGGCGAGAAAGGTTCTAAGTCTTTTCTGGAATCTGAAAATCTTGTTGCTGCCATTGGAAATGCTCTCGCATGGCATGTAAGGTTTCCCCAAAAGAGAATTCTTCTGGAGGAGAAGCAGCTGGAATAGATTCTTCAGCATCAGAATCTTCAAAATTGGAGAAAGGGGCCTCTGGCTGGTCAGTTATGTCTGATTCATCAGCCGAATCATCAGAGGACACTGGCTCAGGGGGCTCTGCCCTAGGTCTCTTCTCTGGGGGCTGAGAGGCCCTGTCTGGGTGAGATTGAGATCCTCTAATTAATGAAATTAAATCTTCTGCCAAAGTAAGCATTTGTGAACTAGAAGAGGGCCTGGTGGAAGGGGGTTTAACAGGCACTCTTAGAAGTCTTGGCTGCTTTAGCCCTGGCGAAGGCCTTAATGGACATGGCTGCTGGAGGCCTAGCAGCACCACGTGCTGGGGTAGAGACATCCAAGGGAATGGTGTCTGATAAGTCATTGGCAGCCGCCGTAGTGGATAAAACTTCTGAGGTTGGTTCAAGAGTTGTAGCAGGGGCCTCAGCTGTAGAGATAGATTCAGCTGTATTTTGATCAGTTTTCTCGGTTTCGGCCGAAACCGAGACACTCGCGGTTTGTTTAAGCATGGTTTCGGCCGAAACCGCGGACCGCGAGTGTCTGTCTTTATCTTTGCGTTTTTTGGCAGAAAGTGTAGTCGGAGGATCCGACGACATAATGTACGCAAAATCAGAACCGAAAAACTGTTCTGCAAACTCCGACCGACGCCTAAGCGTTCGTCGGTTGAAGGAAGCACAGGCCGAACAGGCTGCTACGTGGGCTGGGCCTAAACAAGGCAGACAGTAAGAGTGGAAATCTTTATGAGGTATTTGTTTCCCACAGGTTAAACAATTATTAACTTTTTCTGACATCGGCTGAGGCAAGAAAGAGTCCCCAACGGGGTACTTAGCTTTAGAAGTCTTCAAAGTAGTATTCGGTAGAAATAATCTCTGGATCCGACCGACCGGCACTTGCGAACAGCTTCTGCTTGAGCCACGGCAAGAAAGACTGAGGAAAATGGCGTCGGCTGATGCTTTTATACCCGAAGACCAACAGAGATGACGTCGGGTGAAGTGCGACATCAGCCGAAGCCGGACCCGGACTTTGGAATCCGGCCGACTGAAGGGCTGCCTGACGACAGGACAACCCAGCTGTTATGACTGCAGATTCATCCATGAAGGACATCTTAGTGATTCATAAAGTGTGATAAATAACTGTTTATCATCAACTGTTAGTATATGTTTGGCTAGGCTGAAAAATCTAGGGGCAAAATATAAATTGTATACCTGCTGTCCATGTCACGTTAACTTTGATTCCATCATGAATAATTTAAGAACTGGCTTACAGAACTGGGACAGACTTCAGTCTAGGTCTTTTATAATTATGAACCATATTTTACTTGACTTTTCTGTAATTACTCTGCCTTATACCACCAGATTTATTTCATAGGTAGGTACTAGGCTATCTGCCCGAGGGCATTTATAAGCCTAGTCAGAGTTCGACTGCTGTCACCGCCACATTGATTAATTAAGTGATCCTCTGTCAAGCAGAGTCAATGAAGTGATCCCAGGGGTGTATTTCCTGTTACCCATCCACTCGTCAAGGTTTCTCTTGAAGAGTGTTAATGAGGGGCTCTGCCTAATGTAGTTTGGAATTTTGTTCCAAAGCATGGGGAGTCTCTGCGACAGGAATCTATCCCTCTAGCATGTTCTATTTATTGTTGTGGCAAGATTTAGCTCACTAGAGCGCGTGGCTTGCAGTGACTTGGATTTCTTTAGGTGGAGCATGTCCATCATTTCTGAGTTGGACATGGCTTTGTAAGTCAGGCAGAGATCACCATTGAGTAAGCGATATGCCACTGAGTACAGGCAGAGTTTTTTTCATTTGGACTGCGTAGGACATATGGTTGAGGCCAGTAATCCTCTTGGTGAGGTACTTTTGTGGTCTCTCCAGCTGTTGGAAGCATCTTGTGAGGTACATCCCAAATGGGGCATTGTACTCTGATGGGTCTGATGAGTGACGAGTAGAGGGGCACTATAACCTCTTTATTTCTAGAAGCGAACCCTTTAGTAATTAGATGGGCCACATAGAATGATTTCCTATCTACTTTGGCAATATGATTGTCAAAGGAGAGATAACTATCTACCTGGGTCCCCAGAGCTCTTATTACCTCCTCTGTATTAAGGGGGCTGCCACCTATGTGGTAATTTGTGGGTGTTTTGTTTTTCCCAAATGGGATGACTGTGCATTTTTTGGCATTTAGCTTGAGGCCTTGACTTTGACACCAGGTGTTCGTCTCAGTAAAGCCCTTTTGGAGGATGTCCATTTCAGCCAGAGAGTCACTTATGGCTCCCAGTTTGCAGTCATCGGTGAACTTGGTTAGCAATAGCCCTCCTGTGTTTGCCTGTACTTCTGAGAAGTATATGCCAGACAGTAGGGGTCCCAGAACCGAGCCTTGTGGGACACCACTTGTGCCTGGTTTAGAGTCGGACCTGGAGCCTGCTCCGCTATTCTTACCATGTGAGTTTTGTCTGTAAGCCAGTTGGCAACCCATCTCGTGACGTAGGGGTTTATGTTCAGGCTGGTGAGTTTTTTTGTAATACCCGAGTGGGGAATGGTGTCGAAAGCCTTGAAGAGGTTAAGGTAGGCTGTGTGAACAACCTTTCCCTTGTCTATGGCCTTGGTGACTGTCTCGAAGAATTCAACCACGTTTAGTAGGCATGATCTGCCTCTAACAAAGCCGAACTGGGTCGGGTCAAGTGTTTGGAGGCTCCCAGTGTCTTTGTTAATGAGTTCCATGATGTGTTCCACAGCCTTGCAGACCAGGCTTGTCAGGCTTATGGGGCGATAGTTACCAGGGGCAGTTGTGGCCCCTCCTGTGTGGAGTGGAATAACCATTGCTGTGCGCCATTCTATGGGCACGTAGTCTGTGGAGAGGCTGAGGTTGAACAGCGTGTTTAGGTGGGGAGTTAGTTCGTTCTGTAGTTCTTGCAAGACGCAGCTTGGGACACCATCTGGCCCAATTGACGCTGTGTTTTTGGCTTTTGAAAGGGCTATTTTCACCTGTGCGTCTGTGAACTTAATCCATTTCAGTTAGTGAATTAAAACAGTTTCATTTTTTGTGGCAAATTACATTCTGTGTGTGTGTGTGTGTGTGTGTGTGTGTGTGTGTGTGTGTGTGTGTGTGTGTGTGTGTGTATGTATATATATCTATATATCAGTGGGTCTACTGTATATATTCGAAAACTCACTTCTTCGACTATAAACAGTAGACCTGCAGTTACATGAAAGTGCACTTCAGCGAACATCGGTTCAACGAACCGATAAAGAACACAGTAACATTGTTTTTGCAGGAGCAAGCCCCCCGGCACCCCCCATGTGGGGGTCTGTGCCCCCCCCACAACCCCCTACTTAAATATACCAACTCCAAGATCGCACTATGTGGGCAAACACGTAAATTCCCTTTCCCCACTGTAGTGTGCTTCAGCACCTGTGTTCCTTAATGGTTCGTTGAACTGTTCTTCGCTTAAGTGCACTTTCGCGTAACTGAGAATCCAATCATGTTAAGTTGTCCATCTCGCCTTCGTTCTTGCTGTTTGGGTTCGGAGCCAATCCTTGGCTCTGACTCATCCATCTTCTATAGCTGGAGAGCTGTTTACTGGCTCAAAGCTACCCCTTATCCCAGCATGCCCATGGTCAGCTACCCAGATCTTGTTTGCCGCTTCAGGTGCGAGGTTGCTTCCTTACTGGCTCAGGCTTAGTATAGTTTTTTCAATTGATATATTGTTTGTTCTTGAAATTTTGTCAAGTATTTGTCTATTTTTTGTCTAGATAATATTCCCTTATCCCTTTCTTGTGTATTTTAGCTTTGTTGGCCGTCGTTCCATAACTCGCAGGCCTTCTGTTCCCTTGAACTCGTTTAAATTAGAGAGTCCCCCCCCCCCCTCTCTCAGGATAGCTGTTTAAATTAGAGGCTTTCCTTCTGTTTCTTAACTGTAAAAAAAAAAAAAAAAAAAAAAAGTCTATTTGTCTCTTGTTTTTTGTAGTATAGTTTTTTATTGTTGTTGTGGTTGTTGTTACTATAATGTCTAAAGATACCAAGGTATCTGGCTTCAAAAAGTGTGACTCGTGCTGTCAGAAAATGTCTCTGACAGATGGGCACACTAGTTGTATATATTGTTTGGGTGCTGTTCACCTGTAGGACTCCTGTTCTATATGTCACGCTTTTAGTCCAAAGGTCCTGCAGGAGCGCAAAAACAAATTAATCCTTCGGGGATTATTGAAGCCTCAGGATTCTCCGGCTAAAAGTACTCAGCCAGCGAAATCCCCCAAGTCTGTCAAGCTGTCGGCTCCACCTTCGGAGCCGACTCCTTTATTTGCCCAACCAAGTATGTCGGTGCTGGCTGGCACCGACAAGACAACTCCTCCATCTGCTCCATCTGCTATTTTGGAGCCGTCTCGGAGCCATAAGAGACTGAGGTCTCCATCCTTGGAGTCCATCCACTCAGCACCTCAGTCACCTTTATTACAGAGTTTACGTAGCCATCATTCTTCCCACTCCTCTCGATCCTCTAGATTATTGGATCATGATGTGGAGAGAGTAGTAAGTAGGTTGCTTAAGTCACAAGCACTGGCAAAAATTCTGTCCAGCCCACCTCAACAGGTATCTGCTCCAACTGCCTCTATTTCTGTTCCTCCTCCGACTACATTTAGCTCTGAGCCGGAGACCATGGATCCGCAGGTAGTAGAACCGTCGGCACCAATCATCATCTCTCCTTCGGTTCCAATGTCGGCTCCTATTACCTCGATTGTACCTTCTATTTAGGGGTACTGGGCGCCGAGGCTCTCTCGTTGGCTCCAAAGGGGGGGAGGGGGAATTGGCATCGGACCCTTGTCCGATCCCGTTCTCCCCCTCAGAGCTTCAGCGCAGGTGAGCTCGGCTCCAACATCGGCCTCAGAGCCATCACCCTCGATGCGGAGAAAGACTCCTGTTTCTTCGTAGCCGGAGCTTTCTCTGCCTAGAGGTCGGGAAGCCTTCGAGGTCATGCGGAGTGTGCTGTCCCCTGAAACAGCTCTACTGCCAGCTCCATCGGCTCCTCCCCCCGTGGTGTCTGTTCCAAACTCTACTCCTCCTCAAGACCCCAAGCGTAGGGAACCTATGCCCCAGGACACCCCATTGGGTGATGCCTCTTCTTCCGAAGCCTCTCCTGATCACTCGGTGCCACCCCGGAAGAAGTGCAAGAGGAAGCACATAGACTCCCCTGAGTCTGTCACTTCAGATACAGACATGGATGAATCGGGAAGGGTCCCCATGGTCTCCCTCTGAAGATGTTTCCTTTTTAGACATCCTTGAAATGCTTAGACAGAGGTGGGACTGGACTTCCCTAGCCCCTACCGAGGACGAGTCTGTATACCTGGACGCATTTGGTTCCCGACCTTCCACCTCTGGGGTATCTCCTCCTTTCGATCCACTCATGTCTGTAGTGGCTTGAAAGGCTTGGTCAGCTCCAGATTCTGTGGAACCTACTCTGAGGAGACCAAACAGATTTATTACAGCCCCCCCCAGGACAAGCAATTTACCTCCAAAGGTGTGCCCGTTGATGCCATGGTGGTAGCAGCAGCCACCAAGAAAGAGTTAACAGAAACCTCTTCATCTGTTCATCCTCTGAACCAAAGGGTCTCGGACGATGGACAGATATGGAAAGTGAATGTTGCTTCAGCGACCTTTCATTGAGGTCCCTGAATTATCTATGTCATTTTACACGTCTTCAAAGGGATCTCCTGAAATAGCTTGGAGATACCTTCAAGATCCTACAGCTGATAGAGCACCAGCCAGAGTAGCTTCTCAGCTTGCAACTCCTAATTCCATAGTCAACTCCTCCATGAGGCTGATTTCCTATGCAGCCGATGGAGCGAGCAGAGCTGCAGGGACAGGTGTTGCTCTCAGGAGACATGCTTGGATGCGGCTGTGTCAGTTTGTGGAACCCTTTCGAGCATCCTTCACCAATGGCTCCTTTCTCTTTGGGCCTCAGGTGAAAGACACGTTGACCAGGTGTGAGCAGGAAGGCAAGATTCTCTCTGCTGTGGGAGTCCATTTTTCCACTCCTTCCAGACCTTATCCCAAGGGTCAGAAGAGGGGAAAGATGTGGTTCCGAAAATCCCAGGGACCCTTGCCTGACACACGTGGTGATTTTTTTCCCCCAGGGGCAGAGGGGGAAACAACAATAACAGACGCTGCCCTTGTGGCAGAGGGGAACAGCAAAACCAGGGTGACAGAGAAACCTTGTCTGCCAAACCTTCCAGCATCCCTGAAGGGTTGCCCAACTGCTCACCTCTGGAGGCATTCGGGGGAAGACTTTTGCTGTACCCTAAAGCCTGCAAAATATAACGAGACAGTTGGGTACTATCCATCATATCCGGAGGTTACAAAATTCCCTTCCATCAATCCCCCATAGAATCAGAAAAGCCCATCCCAGATGTCCCATCCAATCTAAGGGATCAAGCAGTCACAGAAGTTTCAAGACTGCTAGAAAAAAGAGCCAGTCAAGAAGTCCCCGCAGACCAACTAGGATCCGGAACTTGCTCAAGATTCTTTTTAGTACCAAAAAAGATGGGGGACTGGAGACCAATACTGGATCTCAGCAGATTCAACAAATCTTTACAAAAAGAAAAGTTCCGGATGGTGACAACTGCAGTCCATTTTCCCTTTTCTGGGTCAGGACAATTGGATGTGCTCGATAGATCTTCAGGACGCGTACTACCATATCAAGATGGACAGACGCTCCAGGAGATTTCTTCGCTTCCGGTTAGGAGCCAGTCATTACCAGTTCAGAGCTCTGCCCTTTTGTCTCATCTCAGCCCCCAGCGTGTTCACCGTGTATGGCAGTAGTCACGGCTCACCTGAGGCGTCAAGGATTCCAGGTGTTTCCCTATCTAGACGACTGTCTCCTGACTGCTACCACCAGGCGTCAACTCTTAGAGGCACGGGATTATACAGATTATACAATCACATCATGCACTCAACTAGGCATTACAGTAAATTTCAAAAAATCTGCCTTGTTGCCCTGTCAGTCTCTCACATACATAGGAGCAGAATTAAACACAAAAGAAATGTTTGCAAGATTACTACAGGAAAGAGTTTCCACTATTCGTCAACAAGTGTTAATTCTAATGCAGAGCAAAAGGGTTTGGGTCAGACATGTCTTCCAAGCTCTAGTCTCCATGGCAGCTGCCATTCTTCTTGTCCCATTAGCACGTTTCCACATGAGAATCCTTCAGTGGCTTCTTTTCACGCATGGTCTTTCCAGGAATTACCCATGTCTCACATGATTCTGATCACAGAAACATGCAAAAGGCACCTTTCTTGGTGGATGGTCTCCCCACTAGTAATTCAGGGCAGACCCTTCATACAACCCCCTCCAGTAGCCACAGTGACCATGGATGCCTCCCTGATAGGGTGGGGGGGAGCATTATCTAGGCAGGACAGTCCAAGGCACTTGGCAACCTCATGAGTACCATCTGCATATCGATGTCCTAGAAATGAGAGTGGTTCTCCTAGCGTTGCAAGCCCTTCAAGACTCTCTTCCTTCCGGGACCATTGCAGTCCAAATGGACAACGTGTCAGTGGTGTGGTACATCAACAAACAGGGCGGGACCAGGTCTTACCCCTTGTGTTGAGAAGCACTCAGACTGTGGCAATGGGTGATTTCCTCCCAACGTTTTCTGATAGCAACGCACATCCTTGGTTAATCCAACGTCATAGCGGACAGGCTCAGCAGAGCTATCCCCATGTCTCACGAGTGGTCTCTGAATCAGGAAGTTGTGGATCTTATCTTCCGCAAATGGGGACAGCCTTGCTGTGACCTATTTGCCAATCCTCTCAACAACAAATGCAGCAGCTACTTCTCCCTGCTTCCTCTTCCATGTCATATACCCAGAGATGCTGTAGTCCATAACTGGTCTCAGGGACTCCTTTATGCTTTTCCCCCTTTTCCCCTAATTCCAAGACTCGTACAGAAAGCAAAATCATTGGGTTGCAAAATGATCCTCATTGCCCCATATTGGCCTTGACAGATATGGTTCCCGTTCCTACACCTCCACCTTCTGGATCAAATGTGGATTCTGGACCCAGTTCCAGATCTTCTGATTCACCAATCAGGCGGGTTGCACCAATCCCTTCAAACTCTCCAGCTCACAGCTTGGTTACTCCACTTCCAGTCTTAGCCAGGCTTTCCAATATCTCCCCAACAATCCGAGATATTATTGTTTCCTCACACAAGTCTACTACGAGGAAAACGTATGCTAGTAAATGGAAACAGTTTTCTTACTGGGCAGAATCTAGAAATTTGGATCCTTTCTCAGCCCCAGTCCATAAAATTCTTGAATTTCTAGCACAGCTTTTTCAGTCTGGCGCGGCTTCCGCTACCATTAGAGTACAACTAGCTGCCATTTCTAATTTTCATATTGGTATGTTTAATTCTAGCATAATGTCTCATAAGCTCTGCAAGGCCTTTATGAAAGGAACATCTCTTCTTAGACCCCCAGTTAGAGATCCTTCCCCTCCTTAGGATCTCAATTTAGTTTTATCTTCCTTAATTTTGCCTCCCTTTGAACCGGCAGCATCATGCTCTTTAAAATTTCTTTCTTGGAAGACACTTTTTCTGGTTGCTATCACTTCAGCTAGATGTCTCAGAACTTCAAGCACTATGTGTTCGTCCTCCTTACCTGGTGTTTCCCAAGGACAGAGTTTCTCTGAGGACCAATCCATCCTTTATTCCTAAAGTCTGCTCAGAGAACAGTTTAAATCAATCCATAGATCTCCCAGTTTTCTTTCCTAATCACAGCAACAAAGCAGAATACAAGCTCCACCAATTGGATGTACACAGACAGTTGCGTTTTTACCTCCATAGAACTAAGGAGCTAAGAAAGTCAGACCAGTTATTTCTTTCTTACGCTTTCAACAAACAAGGCCTTCCAGTTTCTAAAGTGACCTTATCCAGATGGTTATCTGATACTATTGCCTTTATTTCTCAGTTACGAAATAAAGAACTACCAGCTAAACCAAAAGGTCATTCCACTGGAGCATTAGCCATCTCTGTAGCTTTTCAGTCTAGGTTGCCCATAGACTCAATCTGTGCAGCTGTCACTTGGGCAAACCCCCACACTTTTATCTCTCATCACAAGGTAGATATGGTTTCCCGGAGCAGAGTTTCCTTTGGTTCTACTGTTCCAATGAGCCACCCAGGATTTTAGGTGCTAGGGACACTGTCCCAAACAGCAAGAATGAAGGCGAGATGGACAACTTAACATAAAGAAGTTATGTACCTACCATAACGTTTCATGTTAGTTGTCTTCATCTCGCCTTCCTTCTTGCATCCCTCCCTCCTTCCCCCTTCCTAGAGGATTGTGAGGAGTTCCCTTTTGTTTTCACTGGCTGAGCATCTTTTATTACTTCACATGCCAGGTAATTTATAACTCTTTCCTTGTTTAGGCATATTGGATAACCAGTTTTTAGGAACTGGTTACTCTACTTATGTCTAGTGTGCGCCATCACAAACGAGATCTGGGTAGCTTACGCTGGGCATGCTGGGATAAGGGGTAGCCTCGAGCCAGTAAACAGCTCTCGAGCTATAAAAGATGGCCGAGATCGGCTCCAAACCCAAACAGCAAGAAGGAAGGCGAGATGAAGACAACTAACATGGAACTTTATGGTAGGTACATAACTTCTTTTATGTTTTCGAACAAGTGGATTTTCGGTCTTTTTCAGTAGACCCTTTTATATATATATATATATATATATATATATATATATATATATATATATATATATATATCTGTATGTTAACAGTCTTTATAACATTCAGATCCATAAATCAAAGGACTTAATCTCTTCAGTTGCATACTTTCTATCTAAAATGGTTATATGTTAATTTCTAGTCACTTACTACTTTACAAACAATACTCTGCTGTAGATGACAGCTAGGGCAGTGGTTCATAAAGTAGCTACAGGTCTAGTTCTTTCTTGGATAAATCCTCAAGTTGCTTCAGAAGCTACCTTTCTTTCTAAAATTCTTGACTTTAACTATGCAAAACCTTGCTGAGAAACTGAACTTCTTTAAATTAAACTGCTGTAACTATAGCTATCTAAAAACTTAAAATTTTTAGTGAATTTTTGCTAATATACTCTCTCTCTCAGCTAATATTGCTGTAAACAGTATTTGGTTAAACTTATCAACCTTTGCTTAAATTTGGCTGCAGTTACAAAAGGATTAAGCATCATTATCTATGTTTGGTAGATTTAATGCCTCCAGCATGGAATAGTCCACCATTGCTACTTACAGAAGTAGAGAAATGCAATTTATAAATAAACTTAAATGTTCGTATGTTTAGGATGTCACCTTTTCTACCAGAGGATTTAGAATTCTAGATATCAATCTGATATTGTCCTTTTTGCCCTTCCTCAACTAATGGGTCTCTGATCCAACTGTGGCCACTTTGTTAGACTTTGGCTCCTCCCCTTATCCATAATCATTCTCAGTTGCCTAAATTACCCCAGATGTCATTTGTCACTTAAGCATTTGGAAGTGTTTACCTTTAGCTTGAATGGAATTTGAGATTACATTAATTTTTCTTACTTATTTCTCCCTAGTGGGTTTCTGTATAGCTGCTTCCTTTCTTCTCCTTTCTGCAGTGTAACAAAAATATATACATATTTGTTACTTTCCTTTTAGACTAGAGTGTTGGTTCCTCAGGCCTGGTGCTTTTCTGTAAGTATTTCCTTCTACCTTAGAGTTGTACTTCTCCTCTTACCATTGTTGGTATTTCTTGTGTACTGTTGCTAATTTAGAGTTAGCATTGTTGGTACTTCAGCTTTTCTGTCTTATTATAGGTACTCCTGTTGTTGTTTAACATGTATGAAAAAAAACAACTGGGTTTAAAAATGCTCATCCTATGGGCACAAGATTCCTAATTCAGAAACCCATCCACAACTGTCTAATTTCGATCCCGAGTCTTTTCATTCTATCCCATTGGGAAAGCTGGCCCAGTCAAGCCTGGAGACGGTCCTCATCCAAGATTCTGCTCACACTTCCAAGTCCTCCATTGAGCTTCCCAGCAGATAGCTTTCTTCAAAGTGCACATGCAAAAGGAGGCACTTAGATTCCCCACAGGAGTCTTTGTTAGAGGACACTGACTTTGACGAAGGGGAGGGCTCCCCCAGATTACCCCTTGAAGATGGTCTACTTCAGTGAAATACTCAACCTTTTGAAACAGAAAGGTGGTTGGTCCCCCCCCCCCCCCCCAAAGGAGCCAGCTCAGCAACATCTTGGGTAGTTTCCCCTGGCGAATGAGATGGTGGACCTAATCTCCCACTGAGCTTGGAAAGATTCAGATGTCACAGAGCCTATCCCCAAGAGACCAGATAAGTACCTTGTTGAGCCAAAGGACAGGGCCCATTGGAGCAAGAGTGGATTTTGTGGTGTTAGCAGCGACCACCAAGAAAGAACTTGCTGAGCAGAGTTCTCTCCATCTCCGACCAGAGTCCAGGGCATTGGACAGGTTTGGAAAGTGTTTATGCTTCGGCTACCTTTGCCCTCAGAACACTGAACTACTTTGCACACATTACGAGATTTCAGAGGGAGTTTTCCAATACTCTATTAGGGTCCATGTCTGCTGAGGACAAGACTGTTTCTTCGGAACTGGACACCCTCCAGTCCTTATTGATTGCTTCCATGAGGTTGATGTCTCACTCCTCAGAGGGAGTTCTGAGAGCCACAGGTTCAGGAATTGCTGTGAGAAGGCATGCTTGGATGCACCTTTGTGACTTTGCAGATCCCTTCATGACTGCATTCATCAGTGCTCCCTTTGATGGATGCACCTAGTTTTATCTGAAGATAAAGGAAACCCTCTCTTCAGGAGTGAACAAGATGGGTAAGCATTATCTGTTGTAGGGATATTAAAAACTTTTAGGTCTTAAATTAGTTTATTTTTTAAGTACTTCATTTGCTTAATTGCTTAAATGTTTTATTGAATTCAGGTATTTTGTATAATAGGATGTAGTATTTATATGTGAAGATTTGTGAGTTGAACTTGTTTTTCTGAAGCAGTCTTGTTGACAAAAGTGTTGATTATAATATATTTTATGCTAAAGCCGTTCTCCAGTTCATTCCTTTAGGGTGACAGTGTTTTGTTATTGGTTTTAGTAAATGATATGGAACGTACTCTAGATTCTTCTTAGCACCAAACAAGACTAGGGACATAAGAGGATGGGTGGCCTAATGGTTAAGCTGTTTGCCTTACAAACACAAGGTGCAGGGTTTGAGTCTCACAAGGGATAATTGACTAGGCTTAAAATGACTCACAAGGGCAGTTAGCTTAGTACTAATCTATGAACCTAAGGGGTTGGGAGGGTGGCTTAATGGCCAGGGTGTTTGCCTTACAAACACAAGGTGCAGGGTTTGAGTCTCACAAGGGATAATTGGCTAGGCTTAAAATGGCACGCAAGGGCAGTTAGCTTAGTACTAAACTATGAACTATAAGACCAATTTTGGATCTCAGAAATTTGAAACAGTTTGTCAAATACTGCAAGTTCCGGATTGTCACAATTCAGTCCATTCTTGTACAAGGAAGATTGGATGTACTATCACATCAAAATATACAGGTGTTCCAGGAGATACCTATGTTTCTGGCTGCAAGTCAGCCACTACCAGTTCAGGTCCTGCCCTTTGGTCTCACCACAACTCCCAGGGTGTTTAAGTCTATGGCAGTGGTCGCAGCTTACTTGAGACTGCTAGAATTCTGGGTGTTTCCTGATGTCATTGACCAGCTCCTGTCTGCTCCCACCAAGCCTGTACTGATTCAGGCCAGGGACCACATGCTCCATCTGTGTCTTCAACTGGGCATCACAGTGAACTACGCTAAGTCTTAGCTCTTCCTTACTTAAATTCTTGAATTCATTGTTGCTCTTCTGGATACGGTGACACAGGTTGCAGGCTTACCTCCAATAAGGCTAAACTCACTACAAAGCCAGGCATTATGCATTCATTCTTTTCCTTCCCCTCTAGCTAGGCTAGCTTGACAGCTTTTTGGATCTTTGGCAAATTCCATAGTTCTGGTACCTCTGGCAAGATTTTACATGAGGGTACTCAAATGGATGCTTGCAGTGCATTGGTTGATAAGCTGCCACCCTTTTACCACACCAATTCAAATTACAGATATTTGCAGAAAACAGCCTGGTGGATTCATGCAGAAGTTTTGTTATGGCCGCCCTTTTATCCCTTCTACATCTAAGGCTACATGACTGTGGTTGCCTTCCATCCAGGGTATTGGGGGGCATTACTTGGGAAGAATAGTCCAAGGCACATGGTCTCCACTGGAGGTCTGTCTTCACATTAGTGTCCTAGAAATGAGAGCAGCCCATTATTAGTGTTGCAGGCATTTCAAGATGTTCTGCCTCTAGGAATGGTTGCTATTCAGACAGACTATGTCAGTGGTGTGGTGCATCAACAAATCAAATGGGAGAACATTATCCTACACGTATGTTGAGAAGCAGTGAGTGTGTGGCAATCAGTCTCTTCTGACCACTTTCTACTGGCAATGCATATTCCAGGGAAGTCCAGTTTGCTGGAAGATAAACTGAGCAGGTGCATCTTACTCCCTCACGAGTGATTTCTCAGTCAGTTAGTGGTGGAAATAATATTTCACCAATGGGGCCAACCGTGCTGCAACCTCTTCACTTCTCTTCTTAATTCCAAGTGCATCAGGTACTTTGCCCTGATCCCTCCAGAGGGGAAGTCACTGAAATAATTTCTGGTTCATGATTGGCCCTCCAGTCTGCTTTTATGCCATTCCACCCACTCCACTCATTCCCCCAAGTTTCTTCAGAAAGCATTTCAGCAGAAAAGCAGACTAATCCACATTGCTCCATTTTGGCCTTGACAAGTGAGGCTTCACTTTCAGTGGCATCATCTAGTTCACTCTCCTTTGGTGTTGGATCCTTCTCAGGACCTGCTATCTCACCTATCTGGGATACTGCACCAAGATAGTCGAACCCTCAGCTTGACCCCATGGATGTCCTTCTCTTTCACTGTTGTAGTATTCTTTCTCTAAGGGATCTCCTGCCAAGGATAGTACAACATCCAGCCAGTATACTAAAGCCTTTAGTACTTATAGGTGTGAAGATATGTGAAGGCTGCCAGCTTAGCTAGATAGAATTTGTAGATAATTCTGTCATTTGTAAATGTTAAGCCACAGGCTTGTTGTCTTAAATGGAAGAAAATGCTGTTAAATGTGGAACTTCAAAAAATGTAATGAGAGTGCACTCTGCTATAGGAAAGCTGATAAGCCAAGCATTGTGTAATTGTTAAAACTTGGAGCCGAGATGTCTAAATGAAGGAATTCTTCCAATTGTTTTGAGGCCAGAGTTGATGGCTAGAATTTACATGTATAATTTTTATTGCTCTGGTTTCCTGACCAGCTGCAAGATCAAAAGGGCTATTAACCTCTGAGTTTCTGTTAGCCTGGGAAAACTAGAAAATTGTTAAGACTGATGTAATATGAAGCAGCACTGTGTTATCAATTTAGAGAGAGATTCAGAGAGCATTTAGCATTTGTCTTGAGAGCATCCAACTCAGCAATATCTGCCTGTGTTCTGTATGTAAGTAGGATCTTAGACTTCAGTGTTTACCTTAGATATAGCTAGGAAATATGTATTGATATCAGAACTTTTCTATTGTATTACTTTAAACATTTCTCTGTGATCTCTGAACAAAAGGTGAGAGAGCCAGTAAATGGGAAAGACAAAATGCCAATAGTAGGTTGTCTTGAGACAACAGGGGTACCAAACTACCATCCTGCAGATGTCCTGATAGGGAAGGATTTTGATGAGACAGTACTAGGTGTTCATGTAACTGCAATCAGGCTTGGAGACAAGCTTGACAGTCTGGTAGCCTGTGGGAGACCCAGACAGACCGCATGCTTGCAGCCAGGACTGGTGAGGTGGGTTACTTCAGGGAGGGAGCTACCGTGTAGCAGTGAGACTGAAGGTGAGCCACAGCTGCTTGTGGGTACTGATGTTCCCTTGGACAGAGTAACCGCAAAGGTAGAGGTGAGTAGCATTACCCAGGCTGACAGTGAGGCAATGCTGTCAGTGGATGCCAGACTTCCTATGGAAGGGGAGCTGGGAAGGGTTACAAAGAGAGAGTTGAGAAAGCTCAGCTCTCAGACCCTACATTGCAAGGCATGAGAGAGGTAGCTAGTAAGTGACCTGATTCTCAAGGGACGGGGGAGTCTGTATACTGGAACAAAGGGTTACTGTATAGAGAGTGGACCCCTGAGGGAGGGCTAGAAGGTGAGAGGGTACAGCAGTTGGTAGTGCCTAGAGCCTACCGCCTGGTGCTTCTAGCCATAGCCCACGATATTGCCTTTGCAGGTCATGTGGGCATAAAACACACAGAGACAGATTATGCAGAACTTCTATTGGCCTGGAATTTCCAGAGATGTAACAGGGTACTGCATGACCTGTGAGCAGTGCCAAAAGGTAGACAAGGCAGGAGACGAGGTGAGAGCTCCTTTGTTGCCTTTGTCTGTGATTGAGGAGGAGCCATTTCAGAGGATAGCTATGGATATTTTGGGGCCTCTGAGTACAACAAGTTCCACAGGGAAAACGTATATCCTAGTGGTAGTAGATTATGCTACAAGATACCGTGAGGAAGTGGCTTTGTCCTCCATTGAGGCAGAAAAGGGTTAATGCTACTCAACGCCAGGAGTTTAAATCTCAAAATGCACGCGCTCGAAGCACTCCTCAGTATGGAGAACGTCGACATCTGTGCAATAACTGAAACCTGGTACAAGGCTCCAGAGAGCACCCAAGCACTACCGGGCTACAACACGTACCACACGTTTCAGCCACAGAACACAGACCGAAACACAAAGGAGGGGGTGTATCCGTATTCATCAAGGATACCTACACCTCCAGGTTAGTGGCGCAGCATGATACCTCTGAGATCATCCATGTGCAACTAACATTGGGCAAATGTGCAATGCAAATTGTGGCCTGCTGTAGATCGCCCTCCGAGACCATCACTCCACCTTTCTGGGGACACTGGAAAACATGAAGATCCTACCGAACACCCTGATATTGGGCAATTTCAATTACCCTGCCATTAACTGGGAAAACTACTAGAGTACAAACTCCCAGGCCCAGTGCTTCCTGTAATTCATCAACTCAAACGCCCTGGATCAGCTGGTAAACTCCCTTACCAGAGGTGAAAACATATTGGACCTGGTCATCACAAACATGGGTGACAGGTGTTCCTCACCAGAGGTCAACCCATCACTGGTTAGATCAGACCATAAACTAATCACTCTGGATGTCCATACCCCCCCACCACCCCCAACTTAAGAAATCACAGTAAAAAACTTTTCTAAAGCAAACTTCACCTTACTTAAGACAGAGGCGGTAAGTTTCACAGCCCCCACGCTAAAGGATAACACTGCCCAAGATGCAGAAACCTTTACAAATGCACTCTGTGAGCACCTACAAGGATGCATGGGTCATGCCATCCCTAGCAAAACCAAGACTCACTTCTCTAAGAGAAGGAAACCAGTCTGGTGGATCCCTGCCATAAACAGGCTATACAATAGGAGGAGGAAACGAGTTCAGAAAAAAATCGCATCCCAAGAAGGAAAGACATCCATGATCAGTATCCATAAGAAACTAAGGTCCCTCATAAAATCATCCAAGGCTAACTTCGAAAGAAAAATAGCCAAGGATTCAAAAGATGACCACAAAGCCGAAAGAAAAATAGCCAAGGATTCAAAAGATGACCACAAAGCCTTCTTTAGCTGTGTTAAGAATCTAAGTGGCAACTCGCAGATATGCACTGAACTAGTGCAAAATAGCACAAGATATACTGAACCTACTGATATTGCCAACATCCTGGCAGATGGATTCAGTGCAGACTTCACCCCCGCTCACCCCCAAAAGGGCCCAATACAATACTGGAAAAGTATAGTGTCCCGGAAATCACAGATGCACAGGTGAAAAATAGCCCTTTCAAAATCTAAAAACACAGCGTCAGTGGGGCCAGATGGTGTCCCAGGCTGCATCTTGCATGAACTACAGAACAAACTAACCCCCCCACCTAAACACGCTGTTCAACCTCAGCCTCCCCACAGGCTACGTGCCCATAGAGTAGCGCACAGCAGCGGTTATTCCACTCCCACAAAGGAGGGGCCACAACTGACGCTGGTAACTATCGCCCCATAAGCCTGACTAGCCTGGTCTGCAAGGCTATGGAGCACATCATCATGGAACTCATTAACAAAGACATTGGGAACCTCCAAACACTTGACCTGACCCAGTTTGGCTTTAAGGGCAGATAATTGCCTACTAAACCTGGTTGACTTCTTCGAGACAGTCACCAAGGCCATAGACGAGGGAAAGGTTGTGTTCACCCACTCTGGTATTACAGAAAAACTCACTAGCCTGAACATAAACCCCTATGTCATGAGATGGGTTGCCAACTGGCTTACAGACAGAACTCGCACGGTAAGAATATCGGGCTCCAGGTCCGACTCTAAACCAGTCATAAGTGGTGTCCCGCAAGGCTCGGTCCTGGGACCCCTACTGTTCAGCATATACTTCTCAGAAGTACAGGCAAACACAGGAGGACTATGGCTAACCAAGTTCACCGATGATTAATTGGGAGCCATAATTGACTCTCCGGCTGACACGGACATCCTCCAAATGGGCCTTGCTGAGATGGACACCTGGTGTCAAAGTCATGGCCGAAAGCTAAATGCCAAAAATGCATAGTCATCCCGTTTGGGAAAAACAAAACACCTACAAATTACCACATAGGTAGCAGCCCCCTTAATACAGAAGAGGTAATAAGAGGTCTGGAGACCCAGGTAGATAGTAATCTCTCTGACAATCATATTGCCAAAGTAGTTAGGAAATCCTTCTATATGGCCCATCTAATTACTAAAGGGTACGTATCTAGAAATAGAGGTTGTAGTGCCCCTGTACTCGTCACTCATCACACCCATCAGAGAGTACAATGCCCCATTTGGGATGTACTTCACAAGACACTTCCAACAGCTGGAGAGACCACAAAAGTACCTCACCAAGAGGATTACTGGCCTCAAACTATGTCCTATGCAGCCCGACCTGAAAAAACTCCGGCTATACTCAGTGGCATATCGCTTACTCAAAGGTGATCTCTGCCTGACTTACAAAGCCATGTCCAACTCAGAATCAATGGGTATGCTCCACCTAAAGAAATCCAAGTCACTGCGAGCCATGCGCTCTAGTGAGCTAAACCTCGCCACAACAATAAATAGAACATGCTGCAGGGATAGATTCTTGTCACAGAGACTCCCCATGCTTTGGAACAAAATTCCAAACTACATTAGGCAGAGTCCCTCACTAACACTCTTCAAGACAAACCTTGACGAGTGGATGGGTAACAGATCCCCTGGGATCACTTCATTGGCTCTGCTTCACAGAGAATCAGTTAATTAATCAATGGGGTGGCGATAGCCGACACACTCTGGCTAGGCTTATAAATGCCTTCGGGAAGATAGCCTAGTACCTACCTATGAAAAGGTGACAAATGCTTTGTTAGAGATTTTCAGCAGGGTAGGTTTCCCAAAAAAATACTGAATGATAGAGGTGCCAATTTCATGTCAGACCTGCTGGCTTGTCTGTGGAAGTACTGTGGGGTGAAGTACTTGAAGACCTCACCCTACCATCACCAGACTAATGGTCTTGTTGAGGGGTTAAACTCTACAATCAAGTCCATGCTATGGGCATTTGCAAATCAGTTTAAGTGGGTGTGTGACAAATATTTGCCCCATCTGTTTGCATACAGAGAGGTTACCCAGGAATCCACAGGTTTTACACCCTTTGAGTTGTTGTATGGGCATAGGGTGAGAGGACCTCTAGATTTAATTTGTGATGAGTGGGAAGGTGGGTGAGTCTCACAAGGAGTTTGTTGTGGCATATGTCTTAAGCCTCAGGACAAGGCTCAGGGAACTCATGGGCTTGGCCCAGGAGAACCTGGCAAAAGCCCAACAACAGAAAAAGGTCTGATATGACAGGAATGCTCGAGCTGGAGAGTATGCTGTAGGGCAGCAGGCAATGGTTCTCATTCCTGTCCGACACAACAAGCAGCTTGGGAGGGACTCTACAAGGTGGTAAGAAAGGTAAGTGATGCTAACTACATGGTGGAACTGCTAGGCAGAAGGCAGGGGCGCAAATTGTACCATGTTAAACTTGATGAAAACTTTACCATGTTAGGGAGACCTTTGCGCTGAGCATTTGCAGTAGCTTGCAGGAGGAGCCTGAGGGAGATCTGGTGACTGATCTCCTCAGTGAGGCTCAGACAGACACCTCAGTGGAAGGGGTAGCAGTGTCCTAGCAGCTATCTCCTACCCAAGTTCGAGAAAGCCGAGCATTGTTACAGGAGTTTGGGGACATGTTCACTGGGAAACCAGGGTGCAACCACCTGGTGGATACAGGACCCCAAAGGCCTATTAGGCAGGCCCCTTATGTGTTGGAACTAGGAGTAATTCAAGAGTCCACCAGTTCCTGGGCCTCCCCAGTGCTACTGGTGCCAAAGAAGGATGGCAGCACCAGGTTGTGTGTGGACTACAGGAAATTAAATAGTCACACATAGTCAGATGCTTACTCCATGCCTAGGACAGATGAGGCCCTAGAGCAGCTGGGTGGGGCTAAGAATCTTACAACCATTGCCCTTACTAAGGGTTACTGGCAGGTGCTCTTGACTCCCACTGCTATGGTGAAGTCAGTCTTTGTGACTCCTTTTGGCTTGTATGAGTTCACAAAGATGCCCTTTGGGATGGAAAATGCCCCAGCAACTTTCCAGAGGATGGTAGATCACATCCTAGCAGGAGGGTTTGCCCTTGCTTACCTTGATAGTATTGCCATCTACAGCCATTCCTGGCAAGAGCACCTTCAACATGTCAGGGAGGTGTTGGACAGATTACAGAGGGGCAGGATTGACCATTAAGCCAAGCAAATGTCAGGTGGGTATGGCAGAGGTCTCCTACCTGGGACATAGAGTGTGGAGTGGTAAGATCAGGCCAGAACCTGCCAAAGTAGAAGCCATTCAGGCATGGCCTGCACCTGTTATCAAAAAGCAAGTGAGGACATTCTTAGGGGCAGCAGGGTACTACAGAAAGTTCGTCCCCAGTTATAGTACCATAGCTGCTCCCCTCACAGACCTGACAAGAAAAAAACGAGCCATATAAGGTAGTGTGGACCCCAGCATGTGAGCAGGCATTCCAGAAGCTTTGGGAGGACCCCCTGTGTTAGCCAGTCCAGATTACAGTAAAGAATTTGTTGTGCGTGTGGATGCTTTGAACCATGGGGTGGGGGCTGTACTTAGCCAGATTTCTTTAGAGGGAAAAGAGCACCCAATGGTTTATTGTAGGCCCCAACCCAGGGAGGAATGCTATGCAGCTGTAGAAAAGGAATGTCTAGCCACAGTGTGGGCACTGCAGAAACTTCAGCCTTATGTGAGAAAATTCACTGTAGTGACAGATCACAGTCCCCTAATATGGTTACTCAGAGCCAGCTAGCAAAATGCCAAGTTGCTAAGATGGAGTCTAGGGTTGTAAGCATATGATATGTCAGTGCAGCACTGCAGTGGAGCTAGCAATGCCAATGCAGATGGGCTGTCAAGATGGAGAATGGGGTAAGGTATACTCGGACCTAACCCTCTCAAGCAAAGTTTCTCAAGGGTCACTTGAAAAACTAGCTTGAGTTCTCCAGGGGGGAGATATGTGAAGGCTGCCGGCCTAGCTAGATGGAATTTGTAGGTAATTCTGTCATTTGTAAATATTAATTTAAGCCACAGGCTTGTTCTCTTGTGGAAGAAAATGCTGTTAAATGAGGAACTGCAAAAATGTAACAGTGCACTCTGCTGTAGGAAAGCTAAGTCAAGCATTGTGTAATTGTTTGATGTCAAAACTCAGAGCCAAGATGTCTAAATGAAGGAATCATTCCTATTGTTTTGAGGTCAGAGTTAATGGCTAGAATTTGCATATATAATTTCTTTTATTGCTCTGGCTTCCTGACCAGCTGCAATGAGGTTCTGTTAGCCTGGGAAAACCAGAAAAATGTTAAGAGTGATGTAATGTGAAGTAGCAACTGTTATCACTTTAAAGAGAGAATAGGAGAGCATTTTGCATTTGTCTTCAGGACATCCAACATCACTAGCACTGTCTTGCTCTATTTGTAAGTTTATTTTAGAACTGTGTTTTCTCTTAGAAATAGCTAGGAAATAGGAAGGTTAGATTAGTCTTTTTTTTCTATATTGATGTCAGAACTTTTCTGCTGTATTATTTTAAAAAATTCTCTGTGATCTCTGAATGCTTGACTAGCACTATGCAATAAGAAGTACTGTCTTGTGCTTTTATTAATTTATTATTAAATATTTTAAACCTTTCAGCTGTTGCTGTTTTTGTGTAGGGATAAGTTAAGCTCTAACGTACATTGCATGTATATAGTGATACTGGCCAAGCCACTCCAATAAGCCTTAAAAAGTTCTGGTCACACTTACTAATTGGATGATAATATTGCACAGTAATAACTGGACACCCTTTGGTAAGGGCCTTTTTAGTAGCTGATAAATATTAGTGGGTGATGGGCAGCTGGTACTACGTTTTAGACTGGGCAGAAAGGGGGCACAGCTGGAGAATCTTTGCCAGCCTTCCCCAGGACTGTCTGAGTGTTTGTATATAACTCATATCTGTGTGTGTATGTGTGTGTGTGTCAGCTACTTGGGCAGGGACATGAAGTACTGGTTGGATAGAGAGGGTGCTGGAGGTTTTAGCTTGCCCACTAGGCTAAGATCTGGACCATATAGCTGTGCCAGTAGAGGAGTTTTATTGGGGATCTGGAGATAAAAGGGAGAAACCAGCCCAAGACTGACTGTGATATCTGTGTTCTCTTAAGGGAAATTGTACTTGACTGTGTGTGTATTTGTTGTCCTCCCCTATGTAGATGCCCCTCACTGGTGTTAGTGCTGAGGATTGAGGCTCCTTGATTGCTGGGCCAGTGCACGGGCATCACAATAGGCGTCACATATCACACTTATGCTCCCTGGGCAAAGCATAGGGCATAAAGGTGACATATGGATGCACACACTCAGAACTTCTCTGCTGCCAGTCCAAATACCATTGTTGAACATCTGTCTGAACCACCTTTCTGCTGTGCTGGTTACCAAGCCACATTTCAGATTAGTGCCCCCTTGGGGTTTCCTCTTATCTTTCTTTCTCCTCAGTGCTGTTGGGTTCATGTCCTCCATAAAAAGAAAATGTCAGTGTGGGAGGCGGATTCCCCATAAAGACCGTCACGACCATT